>NC_092865.1:23251828-23267971 GCF_032062135.1 Pyxicephalus adspersus | reverse complement strand
GTGGACCCCCAAAATCTTCAGCCCCCCAGAACCGCTGCCCTAGTCAACCCCTGCAACTGTTACATTATTAAAGTGTGTATATAAAGTATACATTATTCTGATATTATCTTTGCTGGCCTCTCTATTCATTCTTTCCATTTTGATTGTGCCCCTGGATAACCCCACTATCCTAGCTCCCTCTTTTTATCCTGACCATCCCCAATATATGTGGCCTGCCTGTCACTTATATACCTGCCACCTCCTGCCTGTCATTTATCTACCTCACCTGGGTGCCATTGTCTTTCATTTGTATTAACTTCACGTCTTTGATATCTGCTGGCAGTTATTATATGACGATTATATGACGATTTGATAATTTTAAATACTTAATCATGCACAGGGAAATAAAAAACAGGGTTTTACTTGACTGTGTTTGGATGCTTAAAGTAAACATAGGCTTTCTTTATATACAATGATTAATGGACATAGTCAATGACTTAGCAAAGTAACCATTCTACCTCCTTTATTAAATCAACACACCAATATGTTGGTCATGGGAGGGGCAGGGCAATGAAATAATGAATGAAAATAATGAAGCAGACATGAAATAGTTTGGCACACACTGCAGTATCCCTGCAATAGCTTTTCACAAATTGCAGTAGTCATTACAAACATTAGGCTAGAACTAAACAACACCAGTATTTAATCTTGTTACCTCCAAGGAGTTATAATGTTTTCCATAGTGCATCAAACTCCTAAACCCATAGAAGCACCAACACACAAAATACAGGTAATCTCCTATATGACCATGCATGCATACTTCAGTCAGGAATCAGGAAAAGAAGAATTTTTATTATACCCTAAAAAAATCTTTGGGCTTGCTGGATGTCATTGCACATTGTATATAGAAGAACAATGTCAACAAAATCACCAACCCAAAGGCCACCAGGTAGTCTCCTGTCAAATGACACTTGTGAACACACATTATTTGTCCAACAGGGTAACAAAACTGTAAAGAGCTCAAACTGATGATGCACTATAATATAAATATGGACAAGCAACCATACCCATATTACCAATATTCTTCCAATTGAATGCATATTGAGCAGTAAAACCTTTCTATTGGATGAAATGGGTAGATGGGTGCAGCAATAAAGTATGCAGTGCCTCTCATAATAATCTGCATGACTTACCTTGTAATATTATTTTGTAGACAAGTGAATTGATCTAATATTTTCTATTATTATCCAGTACAAGGAACCTGTTCAACTACTGCTACCGATCTACAAGAATCTATTGCACAGTAAGTTTTATGGTTGATAATGCTAACTGGATAAATATGACATTTTAATTTAGGAAAATCTGTGCTTGCAGCAAAAACAAACCAGTTTTTTCTATACTCTAGAGTCCAATGTCCATCTGGTTGCACAGTTAATGGAACCAATGTTTGGGGTACTGATGTCTACACAGATGTAAGTTACACAAACTCCTACTTCTGATCTTTAAAAAGTACAATACACAAATATTACTGGTAATGCATAATAATCATTTTTCTTAGGATTCCTCTATTTGCAAAGCAGCTATCCATGCTGGGACACTGAGTAACAGTGGAGGAATAGTGACAGTGAAGAAAACAGCTGGTCAATCAAGTTACAATGGATCAACCAAGAATGGAGTCAAAACAAGGAATTATGGATCATGGCCTGGATCATTTGTCTTCTATGGTGCTTCAAGACCACAAATCCCTAGACCCACAAATAAACCAACCCAAAAACCATCAGGTACTCTCCGATCACATCACAATTGTGAACAAACAATCTATGTCTAACAGGGTTGCAAAGTTTTACAAATGATGCATTTTACAGTAATGTACAAGGTACAGTACCCATATTAGGCAATCAGACTCCACTGATATTCATATTGAATAGTAAACTCTTTCTGTTGGATGAAATAGGTAAATGTGCTGTTTGCTTAAAAAATGGATGTAGCAATACAATCTATACAGCGTCTGTCATCAATATCAGCATGACCGTAATACTTTAAAGACAAGTAAATGAATATGTTTTCTCTTCTTTTCCAGTACAAGGAACCTGTTACACTACTGCTAAAGACCTACAAGAATCTATTGCACTGTAAGTATTGTCTTCTGATGACTGATATAACTAACTGGATAAACGAAATATAGGGAAAGAATATTCAGAAATATCTGTACTTGTTGAAAAAAACAAACAAACCAGTGTTTTCTATACTCTAGAGTCCAATGCCCATCTGGTTGTATGACTAATGGAAGAAATGTATGGGGAACTGATGTCTACACAGAAGTAGGTTAAACTAACTCCTACCACTATTCTATAAAAACAACATTACTCAAATGATAATGTTGATGTATATAATTGCTTTTCTATAGGATTCATCCATTTGCAAAGCAGCTATCCATGCTGGGACACTGAGTAACAATGGAGGATTAGTGACAGTGAAGAAAACTGCTGGTCAATCAACTTACAGTGGATCAATCAGTAATGGGGTCACAACAAGGAATTATGGATCTTGGTCAAAATCATTTATCTTCTATGAAGCTTCAAGGCCACAAATTCCTAAACCCACAAATACACCAACCCAAAAGCTACCAGGTAGTCTCCAATCACATGACAACAAGGAATTATGGATCATGGCCTGGATCATTTGTCTTCTATAATACTTCTAGGCCACAAATTCCTAAACCCACAAATACACCAACCCAAAAGCTCCCAGGTAGTCTCTGATCACATGACAATTGTGAACACACACTCTGGAGTCTATGTAAGGAAGAGTATCTGACATTCACTAAAACATTCCCTGGCGGGGAATCATCTGGGTCTATGTGTTTCAATGGCAGTAATTGATTCTGTCCCAGGAAATGTTTTAAAGAATCAGATTCATTGCTTTGTAAATAGCCCCTTCTATATCTAACAGGGTGGAAAATTGTTGAGCTCAAACAGATGATGCCCAACACAATACAAATTTACAAGCTTAAATCCCCAAATCAATCAGCTTCCACCTATATGATTGTGGAGCAGTAATACATTTCTTTTAGATGATATGAGTAAATGTGCTATGAACTTGAAAAAAATATGGGATGTAATAATACAGATTTCTGAGGTGTTTAGTATGTGTATGGTGATAATACCTTGTAGACATGTGTTCTCTCTTCCATTCCAGTAAGAGGAACCTGTTCAACTACTGCTAAAGACCTACAAGAATCTACAGCACTGTAAGTGTTGTCTTCTGATTACTGATGTTACTAAATATAGGCAAAATGTAATTAGAAAAAGCTGTACTTGTAGCAAGGAATACAAACCAGTGTTTTCTATACTCTAGAGTCCTATGTCCATCTGGTTGCATGGATAATGACATTTGTGTATGGGGAACTGATGTCTACACAGATGTAAGTTCAACAAACTCCTACTTCTGTTCTATAAAAATGACAAGACTCAAATATTACTGTTGATGTATATCATTCATTTTTTCCTAGGATTCATCCATATGCAAAGCAGCTATCCATGCTGGGACATTGGGTAACAATGGAGGATTAGTGACAGTGAAGAAAACAGCAGGTCTATCAAGTTACAGTGGATCAACCAGGAATGGAGTCACAACAAGGGATGATGGATCATGGCCTGGATCATTTGTCTTCTATAATGCTTCAAGGCCACAGACTCCTAAAACCACAAATACACCAACCCAAAAACCACCAGGTACCCTTCGATCACATCACAATTGTGAACACACATTCTATGTCTAAAAGCGTTGCAAAATTGATCAACTGATTGCAAAATTGAATCAAAATAGATGGTACACATTACAATAAATATGTACAAGGTACAGTACTTATATTAGCCAATCAGATTCCACTGATGTGAATATTGAGCAGTAGAGACTTTCTATTGGATGACATGGGTACGTGTGCTGTAACTTAGATGAATGCAGCAATACAAACTATGCAGTGTCTGTCATCAAAATTAGTATGACTTTATTACCATGCGGATATGTGAGTTAATATAATGTTTTCCCTTCTTTTCCAGTACAAGGAACCTGTTCAACTACTGCTAAAGACCTACAAGAATCTATTGCACTGTATGTATTGTCTTCTGATAAATGATGATGCTAACTGAAGAAACGTAATATAGGGAAAAAATTCAAAAAGATATGTGCTTGTTTAAAAATATATGTGTTTTCTATACTCTAGAGTCCATTGTCCATCTGGTTGCATGGTTAATGGAAGTAATGTATGGGGAACTGATGTCTACACAGATGTAAGTTAAACAAACTCCTACTACTGTTTTATAAAAAGTACAAAATCCAAATAATACTGTTAATGCATATTATTCATTTTTCTTAGGATTCCTCTATTTGCAAAGCAGCTATCCATGCCGGGACACTGAGTAACAATGGAGGATTAGTGACAGTGAAGAAAACAACTGGTCAATCAAGTTACATTGGATCAACCAAGAATGGAGTCAAAACAAGGAATTATGGATCATGGCCTGGCTCATTTGTCTTCTATAATACCTCAAGGCCACAAATTCCTAAAACCACAAATACACCAACCCAAAAGCTGCCAGGTAGTTTCTTCTATGTCTAACAGGATTGAGCTCAAACAGATCATGCCCAATACAATAAAACATACAAAATATTACTGTTTATGTATATCATGTATGTCATTGTGTGTAATGTATATCATTTGTTTTTCTTAGGATTCATCCATTTGCAAAGCAGCTATCCATGCTGGGATACTGAGTGACAATGGAGGATTAGTGACAGTGAATAAAACAGCTGGTCAATCAAGTTACAATGGATCAACCAAGAATGGAGTCACAACGAGGAATTATGGATCATGGCCTGGCTCATTTGTTTTCTATAATGCTTTCATTCCTAAACCTACAAAACCATCAACCCAAAAACCACCAGGTATTATTACATCAACTGATCTCAGTAAAAAGAATTTATGTTCTACATGGCTTGGGCCATTGCATATATCTCAGACAAATAAAACCGTAAAAATAGCAGAAGCTGTAGTATTTGGACAAATGTTCTTTTTGGCTTCCCTGATTAAATGCACAATAGTAATAATATTACTATATATAATAATATATATTACTATATTGCTACAATATAAATCAGTGTATTGTCCCTAGTGAAAATTTGTGATAAAGCATTGTATTCATTTCTTTCCAGTCCAAGGATCCTGTTCACCTACAGCTAGAGAGCTACAAGGATCAATTAGAATGTAAGTTATGTATTAAAATAATTATTGGTTAAAAGAAAATGAGTTACACAACAAGTAGCAAAAAAGAAAATAGAATATATATATATATATATATATTGCAAATGTTATTAGAACAAATAACAATCCAAAGTTTTCAATGTCGTAGGGTCCAATGTCCATCGGATTGCTTGAAGAATGTAAAGAGTGTGTGGGGAACTTATATTTACACAGATGTAAGTTAAACTCATAAATATTATTCCTATATTGAAATTAAATTGTGGCATAGTCCAAAATTATACTTTCATTTAATATCGTGCTTGTTTCTTAGGGTTCTTCAATTTGCAAAGCAGCTATCCATGCTGGATTTTTGGAAAATGCTGGAGGATTAGTGAGAGTAAGGAAGATACCTGGTCAAAAAATGTACAGTGGATCCACCAGGAATGGAATGACCTCAAAAATTCTTCTTTACTCCCTCAGGGCCCTTTTTATTTCTTCCCTTCGTTCATTTGCCACAGTTATTCCTCCCTATACCCTGCTGATCCATGGAATGGATTTGGTCAATGAATGAAAGCATTTGCTAAATAATAGGAAATTATTTTAAAAAAAAACATTCCATGTTTTTTGGATCACACAGGTTTACCCATGGAAGGCTATCTCCTTCAGTTTTGGAGAGCTTTAGTAAATGAAGCCTAATATGTAGCATTATACTTATTTACCCTTTTCTCATTTAAGCCATGCAAAAAAAAAATTAGCTTAGTACAGCCATGTCTACATTTGGCTTGTGTTCTCTAGGTGCCCAGGTTCCTAACTTCCACAGTTGGCAGATATGTTTTCTCCTCTGACACTCTTCATCTTAACAGGTAGAAAGTAGTGACGTCACAAACAGCAATACATGTTATCTAGGGAAGTTTCCTTTATTTTCTGATCTGACAACTATCAAGTATCAAACAGTAGGGAATTATTTCCTGTCCAAACGTAATGGAAAAAGTTTTAGTCCACCCACATATTTAAAAATCCAAAAGGATTTTTAAAATAAAGCACCCCCCCGCAAATAAAACACCCACCGATTCCTGCCACTGTCTGCCTCTGTGTGACTCCTCGATGCTGGCTGCAGTGCAGAGCGAAACTGAAAGTAACTTCAAAGGACAAGCAAGCTGCTGATCCCTGCCCTAACAGAGTCTGTTACCCGGCCTTGCTTTTTCTCACTCATTATGGGTTTATTTCATTCGAATCTAAGACCAAACAATAAATGATAGTTATCAAAGTCAAACTATTTGATGCCAATTAAATACAACAGCTAAAGAACATACACAGTTACGGTCATACTTAACTAAAAGAGTAGCTGAGAAATAAAATAAAACAATTGGTATTGGCGGAGCAGGGTCACTGTTGTAATGGTGGAAACAACACGGAAGTGTACGGCTCCGCAATGGTCGCCTCATACAACTTAAGACTACACTGACGTCACGCTGCTCCTCCCTTGTTTTCCTGTCTCTGATACAGTTTGTCAATTTAGTGCAATATAAAGAACAAAATTGTCATTCAGAATATAAGAATTTTTTAGAATATTATTTTTGTTTTATTATTAATAAATATTTTCTGTGGACCACCAAAATTTTCTCACGGCCTGTTGGTTAGTGAATGCTGGTCTATTAGGTCTCCATCAAAACAGCCAACTGAGGGAACATGCAGGGCAGGAAAACACTGCCGCTAACTAAAAGTCAGTGGCAGGATATCTATGAATTTGTTCAGAAAACTGTTTACACTGAGACATTATGCTAAACATACAAAAAAAAATATTCATAATTTATGTTACCTGCCCCATAAATTTGGTAGACAGGTTTTTATTGTATGTAATGCCAGGCTTTTATTCTGCTTTGAAATGTCTAAAGGATAAATTAAAAACCTTAAAAACGAAAATAGACTTTGCCAGGTACATCTTCCCTTACTCTGGGTAAACCAATGTCAATCATGTATGTAAAAATTATACTCAAATAACATTTGTTTTTTTTACCCCTAGAGAAGTAGATCAGTCTAAATGTTTCTATTTGTTCTTCCCTGTCTGCTTTACAAATATTCAGAAATAAACTGGGGAGAAGTAACCTCATTTCCATGTGTCTGTTGTCATTACTAATTCATTGATTACATAGTAAAATCATGTACAAAAACATAATATTGGTCCCTTAAAAAACTAGGAACACAAGTACGAGAGAAGCTTTAGATATTCAACCACAGAAGGAACTGCAACCTAGATCAGGTACATTTTTGATTATATTTCTCTTTCTTTAAGTTTGGAATAAATTTGATCTCTGTATATTGTAGTATTACATATACAACTGTGAGACTAGATTGTTAGAGATGAAAAATACTTAGACTCAACTATGTAGTTCATATATAATGTATATATATATATATTTAGTATATAAGACATTTTCTGACTTTTTGTACTGTTCCCTATTTCAATTACTGCAGTCTATTGGAGAAATACTAAAATGAGGATCTTGGCCCTTGAGGACTAGATTTGGGGACTTTGCTTTAGCTAAATGCCTGGATTAATAGTTTTATGTGAACCTGAAGAACATATAAACATTTTGCAATCTTTGCAACACGATAGGGTCAAGGATTTAACAATCACAATTTTTGATTGTTATTTTAATGAGTGTATGATGCTAATATTTCTTAAAATATTTTTATTAAAGCTTTATTAAAGATTTATTACAGCTCTACAAGACTAGGGAAGATAGACTATCATGGGTGAACCTGGGTGATCCAGCAAACCTGGAACGGACCCGGTCCAAGATTGAAAACATTTGCCCAATAATAGCAAATGGTTTGAAGAAATGCATTCCAGGTTGCTGGATCACCTAGATTCTCCCATGATAGTCAATCTTCTCCAGTCTTGGAAAGCTTTAATAAATTAGGCCCACTGTATCTAGAAAAGAAGACACGAAATTCTTTTAAAACTTGGCTGGCCTCCTGCTGAGATTTCTATTTTACTGGCTGCTATACCTACCTGTTGATTCATTGATCAACCATGTAGGTGGGATGTCAGACTAATCATTGCCAATGAATGAAGTACTGAATGAAGAGGATCATGATGACAACAAAGCACAGTAATGGTAGTTTATGTGTTTCTTTCATGAAAGCTTTTTTCTTAGAGATGAACAATTTGATCTAAGTACATAGTTGTAAAAAATGTATTTATTTGAATAAATGATTTAAAGAACATACAAAACCAACATCAAGGTACCTACAGGCTTTTTTGATTTAATCTGACAAAGTGGCAGAAATTGAAAATGAAATGGTGTATCAAAGGTTATATAAATTGTAGTATCATCACTTAAAAATATATACAAGTCCAGTTTCACTAATCAATGTAGTGACAGCAACAATTCCTGCAAGAGGCATTTTGGAGAAGACAGGGGCACAGGCCAGGGCAACGCACCTTCATTCCATATAGTACCAATACACTTAAAAAAGATAGTGAAAGCATCTGTTTTTCACACCCAGATATAGACAAGTAAACAAAATTCATGAAAAACAAAATCAAACACGATTTTCCTAGCATCTATAGCTTTTATTTGTTTATGGAAAGTAATGAAGCCACATGCAGAACCCACGGAATTCACATAACACAGCTGAGGCCCATAGAAGCTTCCATATGCAAGCATCTTCAGTATGTGTCTATTAACCCCAGTACAGAGGTGCTTTCATCAATATAATAAAATGCTGTACTACAGTAAGGAACACTTAAAAAAACTAGGCTAGGTAAAAACATGGCATTTATTGCACTCAGCAAGTTTATTAATTTGTATGCTATTTGATGCATAATTGCATATACATTTTTGTATTTGGGGTTCATTTAAACTGTCTAATTCTATAATTTTAATTATTATTTTTTTTAATTATCTACTCTTGAATATCCACCATAATGGGTGCCAAACTCACCTACTGGCAAGCAGAGAAATACATACTGTGAACAATTGGCTTTCAATACACTATAAGGAGAAACTCTTCCTAGTGATGGGAGACCAACAACCAAATATGCTCAGGTTAGAACCAGGCCTAGAACAATCTGGAAAAAAACCTCTAAAATTACACCCCCTTTTGCTTAAAGGGATCTATCACTAAAGGGGTACTACATAAGGCAGTTTCTTTATATGAGCCCTAATTGGCTGTTACATTTGAATCCCTAAAAATTATATATATATATATATATATATATATATATATATATATATATATATTTATATATACCTGAAAAAAGGTTTCAGGTTCAGTATTTGAAGCTTGTGAATGTAATATAGTAATTGAATTTTAGTGAACTTTCATAGATTACTGAGACTCAGCCGTTGAGATTAACACTATAGCACAAAAATAAGGAAATAAAATCAAGTGTACAACTCAGAGCAGTTACCACTGGAGATTGGTTTCATGAAACAGAGCTTAGCTATACTACTACCATAAGTGGACCTACAAGATAGAGAACCAATAGGTTATACGGAAGATTTGAGAGTAAAAGGGAGAAAAAGAAAAGGAGGGCAAAGAAAACGTGAATGTTGGTTGGCGATTGGAAGATATCTGAATATCATCAAATAATGTAAAAGTGGCAAAGCTTACATATTTTAATACATGTGTTGTTGAAATATAGATATAATGTTGCTGTAATAAGGTATAAGATGCAACCCGATCTTTAAACAGGTGTTTTATATTGTTTTTATTATTTTATATCCTTTTTTATAACCCCATTTTTAAATAGTTATTTAATACGGGGTGCATTAATGACACTACACAGAAGTGGAGTTTCTCCTTATTACAAACCTTATCTGAGCATGAATTTTCTTTTAAGTTCACAACCAACATTTATTAACATATATGTGTGTGTTTGTTAAATATCAGAAAGCTTTTGAATAATTTGTGTTGTCTTTCTACAGAATGCATTTGCTATCTGCATTGCCCCTTATGTTTTTAGCAGTTGTGCGCGCAGGTATGTATATAATTAATATATGATGTTATATACATAATATAAAAGTCCAAGTGTATCCACATTCCCCACCATTCCTTCCAACAATCAACCCCCTTGCTGGAATAAATATTTCTTGACACTCCACAAAATGGGGTCGCTCAAAGAACAAACTCCAACAGTTACAAAATAAAAATGTAGTGTATGATCATCTTCTTCTTCCAAAATTTGGGCTACTTAGCATTCCCCAGAATCTGCGTGCAAAAGGTTTTTTTATACTCTGTCTATGAATTAGGGCTTCTTTTCACATTCTGTTTTTGGTTGTGTACAAACCTGGGATCTGCTAGTTGCTGGAATAAATGGAGTCCCATGCACATGCATGGGAGTTACATTATCCTAGACCAAGGGTTGGCAAACTCTGGCCTTTAAGCCAGATACGGCCTAGCTGGTAGTTTGTTCCGGCCTAAAGCCCCCTGACTGATCCGGCCTAATGCCGTCCGGCAATCCGTGGCTACGGAGGAGAGGGATTTCACTTCAGGGGCAGTCCCTTGTGGTGGGTGGAGCCATTAGGGCGGGACTCAGAGTCCGACCTAGTGTGCTCCCTCCCACCCTGGAAATGACCTATTGGCCATGAAAGTTTGCCAACCCCTGTCCTAGACCAACCAAATAAAATGGCATAAAATGCCAAAACCAGAAGAAGCTGGGTGGAGGATAATGATGGCAGAGAGGGAGCTTGCCCAGTGGTAACTGGGCTCCATACAGCACAGGCATTTACAGCTGTAATGATTAGTGTGGAAGATTTTTTTTTTAAATAAATCTGTCTAAATGTTTTATTATAGATATCTTGTAATGCAATACTTTTATGCAAATCATGATATGAAATGCTTGTGTAATAGTATCTTTTTAAATAACTAACTGTATGCGTTATATTGCAGAGTCACATATACAGTCATGCAGTCCTGGATATGCAGGTAGGTTGCTGGTTTAGGTAAATGGGACAGAGCTCTAACATAATGCAAGACATGAATATGTCTCCAGCTATTAAGCTGACGTGTATTTAGTGATAAGTTACCCTAGATGCCAGACCCTCTGGCCCACCCCAAAATCTTCCACTGCCAGTTGAGTGTCTTTCCAACTTGGCATGAGAATACCATACCCAACATTGAAAGCCACAGCCATCTCTGCTGCCCACAATCAATGTGTGGGCTCAATGGAAAGTCAACTTTCTAAATTACTAACATTGAGCCCGATTTATTAAAGTTTTCTAAATCTGGAGCAGACAGACCATCATGGGAGAACCTGGGTGATCTATCAAACCTGTGATGGATTTCTTAAAAATCATTTGCTCTTAACAAATGTTTTAAATGAATTGAATTTTTAATTAAATTAATAATAAATTAGGCCTGTCCAGTGTGTCCTGTACAGAATGTCAGCATGTGCAGAAAGAAATATTGTCAAGGTTCCCACATTAATATGCATTCATTTCCAAATAAAACGTTATATTTATTTGAAATAATGTACTGCTTAGTAAAACCCCACAGGATGATTATAAATCAAACTCCAAGTTCTGTGAATTTACCCGCGGTCTGGTCTTTTTAGAGTAGTAGCATGACATCTTCTCCTCCTTCACAATCTTAGATTTAACAGCAAGGTTATAATATTCTTGGTATGTGAAACAGCTATGAGAACAGCTCACAAAAAAATCTAGAGAGAAAACCAGAAGTTCAATAAAGCAACATTTCATTGCCAAGTATTACTCATAATGCAGTCCCTGCATTTGACAACCTGTCCTCATATCCTACAGCAGTGGTCCCGAACCCCTGGTCTGTGGCTCACTGGTGTCCACTAGGCCGTCTGATAGGTGGGCCATGGCTCTGGCCAGTGCACCCCCCAACGGGGTCAGGAGAAGGCCCGCGCTTGGGGGGGTCGCACTGGCCAGAGCCGTGGACCACGTCTCCCAGAGACATCACAGGCTCAGGGTGGTGGGCGGGTTGCGATGGGAGAGTGGGCAGGTTCTAGCATGATGACGTCACTCTGGGGGGAAGTTTCTTCCTCTTTTAGTGACACACGGCTCCTCGGCATGCGTGGTCCGGAGTCCATACATTTAGTGGTCCAATAGGTTGGGAACCAAGCTCCAATAGGTTGGGAACCACTGTCCTACAGAATGTCCCACAGACAGGCTGCTATGGAAGGCAGATTGTAAAAACACACTACCAATTATATTTGTAGGAACACACTTTCAATAAAATGATGGCTTGATGATGTGTTTAGATGTTTGAAACATTTTAACATCTGTTTCCTTTTTGTTAAATAATTGTGTATTACACAAAAAAAATTACTTCATATTCTAATCCTAATATGAACTGTGTTTCCAAATAATCAAAAACTTGTTTTTAGTTTTAGTTTCCTGTTCGACCACAGGAGCTGATCTCATGGATGATACTGCAAGGTAAGTATATTATTATGGCTTTCTATTACAGTATTTCTAAGTTGATAAAGCTGAAATATCCAGCCTGCCATTTGCTGGCCTTCTTCTGAAATAATAGTTCTATGGAGGTCACACAACTGGGTCCTAACTCATTTTAGACCTTCAATAGCCACTATGCTGCATAGCCCTCATTCCTAGTTATAGTAGAGATATAATATTATTGACAATAGTCTCTCCAGTTTTCTATTGAGTTCTTCATTTTAAGTTCATGCAGTATTTAGGGTACGAATAAAAGAAAGTGCCGACCCATTTACCCTTACCTTAATATGAACTAATTAACATGTTTTTTCAGGCCCCCTGACCATTGGTGTGGTCTTTGTACTACATCTTTTACAATAGGACATTACCCAGTGCCTTCCATTTAGAGGCACATTGTTTAAAGAGTACTAGTGACCTCTAAACTTGTATGTAAGTCAGAACAGGTACATTATTTTAATAAATGCAATTAGGACAGATGTTTGTCTCAATGAATTATTAGGCAGCGTGGTGTCAGGTACTGTATAAAATCCTCACTGTGAGTTAATCACAAACAAAGCAAAGAAAAAATACTTCACATTTATTAACTGTGCTTTAATATGCAGAAAGAAAAAACTGCTGAGTTTGTCTTGGTGAATAAAGAGTTACAAGGGGCTGCAGAGCAGTTCAGTTCTTAGGATCATCCACAACCTCAGCTGTGTTTAGCAAAAGATTTCTTCTGTAAGTCATGCAAACCACCCCCTTTCCCCCCATCAAGCCTCCATACTGCACACGAGTGAGCAGGGAAGCTGTTATGTCACGGATATAATTTGTGACAGTTCATGCAAATATTAATGGGTTGAATTTGAAGTGTACAAAGAGGGATAATACAAAGACTTGAACGATGATACTATTTATTAATAAAGACAGATAGATAAAACAATGCAGTAACAGAGTTAAATACAACAAAAATACTTAGCTGCAGAAATGAGTTGCATTCATCCAAGGAGTCTTCCAAATTAATGGCTTGGCAGATGATCAAAAAATATGTTGCATACAGTTAGTTCTGGTCAAGACTAGTTAATTAGGTAAGCCTCTGTGTTTTTAACTACTCAGGAAGGAACTAAGACAATGGCCAGTGTTTGACCAGTACTGACCAATGATCATCCCTTAAACCAGTATTCTACCTTATAAGGATACCAGTTAAACGATATGCTGCATTCCTTTAGGATGACCTCATATATGATATACATATACCAGTATATACTGGTAAAGCATTATTGTTGGTGAGCCATAATTGGTATTAAATAAACTTGTGCTAACCCAACAGAAGCCCAGTTTGTATCTAGGTGTCGTCCGTATGTCGGATGTCCTTAACTCGGGGACTACCTGTATACATATGTCATGTTTTTTAGCTGTCTGTTGCAGACATTTTTTACCACTCCTTGTCTAACTGAAAGTAGTTGTCAGTTGTCATCAGGGGAGGAAATTTGGGGAAATTACTAAAAGAGGAACACAACTGTCTAAGTATATCAGATTTTAAAGAGGTTCTTCTTAATTCTGTATTTTAGCGTGTATTGTCCAGCTGGATGTCTGACGAAGAGCCTCTCCGTATGGGGAACAGATACCTACACAGAGGTAGGAGCCCTTACATGCTTCCTCAAACTGCAAAAATAAAAAAACAATATTGCTTATGTCTTTCTGTCTTGAGGCTTTGATTTCTCAATGTTTTTTTCTGCTATTACACAATAGCTGATTTCCTAAGTGCTAAGGCAGCATAGACAGGATCACAAGAGATACATTGGGCCTGATTTATTAAAGCTCTCCAAGACTGGAGAGGATACAGTTTTATCAGTGAACCTAACAAATAGCAAATGCGTTTATTAAATCCATACCAGGTTTGCTGTATCACTCAGATTCACTGATGAAAGTATATCCTCTCCAGCCTTGGAGAGTTTTAATAAATCAGGCCCTATGTCACATTATTACTATAGACTACTAATAAATGCAATTTTAAGTTTTTTTTTTTTACACAGGTTTGCTTGCTAGAATGAATTGTACTAGAAATCATTATGAAAACAAATTGTTGCTCTCCAGGTCCTTGGAATGTCTTGTTGTTGGTCATAGGGAGAGTTTGGTCTCTTTGGTGAGGCATTTTAGGACATTTTAGGACTCTGAAGGACGGTCAATTGATAAGTTGTTCCATGATAGCTGGAACTAGTGTCTCATATGATTCCTTCTAATGTCTCTGTAATTAATATTAGCTTAATGTGTCAGATATTTATGTTTGGGAGCTTTCACAAGGCACTTGTCCAGAATTCATATAATTCATAATCCAGAATAAATATTCATAATACGGTATTAAATAAACCTTCGACATAGCTATCAAGTTAGATCCTCTATAAACTGCAATGGGGGTCTCCACGCAGGTTAATTTTTTTACTTTTCTAGCTTTACCTGTTTACTTTGTAACTTTCTCTTTTAAATAAGCTTTCAAACTTTCACTGTGAGTAGATTTTGTTTTCCTTATCAGTAGTTAATTGAAATACCTTCATTTAAAAACACAATACATTAGTTCTGAACAAATGCAAGTTTTTTATATATGCAAAGATTTCAAATCAGTCTTTCGTAGTCGAAACTGTAAGGCATGTAGGCAACCACTTTCCAACAGTAAAACAACCAGTAGACATAAAATGAATGTATGAGGCCATTGGGTTATGTGCCCAGCTGTAATAACTAATTGTTTGGTGATATCAGTCATAAAAAAAGGATTACCTCCCTTTAAAGAGCACTGTTGCAACAATAATTTTACTATGGGCAAGAAAATAACTGTCCCTACAAGATTACAGTTAGGGATGAGCGAGAATGCCTCTGGCATTCTTACCAAAATGTCCTCGAACTTCCGATGGGTCCTCTCTGGTGCTCTCTGATTGGCTGAGAAATCGCTAAACGAGATCGAATTAAAAAAAAAAAAGGGAAACTTAGGTTACAATTTAAAAAACTCGCTCATCCCTAATCATGGTTATTTCCAAAAGATTGAGTTATAAAAAGCTTTCAAGACCTCTATAATATTTTTATCTAGATTTTATTTCTAAAATAATATTTATGTAACTAAACCTGCTTGTCACCTTTATTTTTTTACCTTTTAGGACACCTAAACTCAAATGTATACTTATCTTTACAGAACTCTCCCATATGCGTAGCTGCTGTTCATGCCGGAGTAAGCTCCAATGGAGGAGGTTATGTCAAAGTAATGAAGATGCCAGGTCAAGCAGAGTACATTGGCTCCATTAGAAATGGTGTCAGCAGCCTCAGTTATGGAACATCAGTCAGCTCCTTTATGTTGTTTACCAACCTCACAGCTTCAACTGTTTCTTCCTCTGCTATTGTAGATGCCTCTAGTACAACTCTCCCTGTCTCTTCTACTGCCCCTGTTTCTAGCACTACCCTCCCTGTTTCTTCTACTGCCCCTGTTTCTAGCACTACCCTCCCTGTTTCTTCTACTGCCCCTGT
>NC_092865.1:23167592-23251811 GCF_032062135.1 Pyxicephalus adspersus | reverse complement strand
ACTGCCCCTGTTTCTAGCACTACCCTCCCTGTTTCTTCTACTGCCCCTGTTTCTAGCACTACCCTCCCTGTTTCTTCTACTGCCCCTGTTTCTAGTACTACCCTCCCTGTCTCTTCTACTGCCCCTGTTTCTAGTACTACCCTCACTGTCCCTTCTACTGCCCCTGTTTCTAGCACTACCCTCCCTGTCTCCTCTACTACCCCTGTTTCTAGCACTACCCTCCCTGTCTCTTCTACTGCCCCTGTTTCTAGCACTACCCTCCCTGTCTCTTCTACTGCCCCTGTTTCTAGCACTACACTCCCTGTCTCTTCTACTGCCCCTGTTTCTAGTACTACCCTCCCTGTCTCTTCTACTGCCCCTGTTTCTAGCGCTGCCCTTTCTGATTCAACTAATGGTTCCACTTCTAGTGCTGCTCCTTCTGACTCTTCTACTGCTCTACCTTCTAGCACTGCCCTACCGGTCACTTCCACTGCTCTTCCTTCTGGCACTACCCTTCCTGCAACTTCCACTCTTCCTGCTACTGGCACTGCCTTTTCTAACTCTACTACTATGTCTCTTACTTCTAGGACTACCCTACCTTCCAGTACTAATACCCCAATCACTACTGGTTATTCAGCCAGTACTACTGTGCCTACAACAACTATTGCTGTAGTTGCTAACATTGCTCCAATCAGTGATACTTTACTTTCTTCTAGCAGTAATTATCTATCTGCTGATACTGTTGTAGCTGCAGATACACTTTTTGCTGCTGATGTTCCAATCACAGCTGATTCCACTATTAAAACAGAACCTCAAACAACTGCTGAGACCCCATATGATGTAGGTAAGTTTTTTTTTCCGATTTTAGTCAATGTGCAAATATGTGAATAAATTGCAAACATATTGGATTTTTTTTTATTATAGACCACACACCAGTCCAACTGAATTGTGTTCCACATATAGCCCTTCTCCTAAGTTTAGTTAACATTTGAGCATAAGCTTTTTTTTTCCTAATAGATGCTTTGTTAAGGTCTGCAGGTCCTGAAATGGCTTTCTTTTTGCTAAATAGTAAATGTTTTATTTACCTTCTATAAGAGGAATTAATTATGGCAATATCTGAAAGTCAGTTCTAATATACATGCAATAAAGTTTGGTAAACAGAAGAAAATACCACTTAGCAACATGTTTTTACATATTCAAAATGACAATTACTTTAAAGTAAAACTCCAGCAATTTCCATAGATCCACTTCAAGAGCAAAAAGGTAACATAACAGTAACAAACTCTTAAAATAAACAAATACATATTTTAGGGTCCAGCTCTACGGAGGAACTCCTTTCTTTGTGCAGGAATTGGATAACTTGGTGTAAGTCATTTAGAATTAAATAGTAAATGTTTTTTGCTTTTTAGGGTCCATTAGCTGCTTTACCCATTTAGACCTTCTATCAGGTGGTGACCAAATACGGTGAGTATCTGACGATTTACCCTTGTTTAACATATCTCCACTACTTCAGACTTTGAAAAGACAAAGGGGCAGGCTGACTACATTGGCCTTTGAGGCATTACTAGAAGTCAAATAGTATTAGAATGGTGGCAATCACAGTATATTCATAATTGCAACATACATTCACATTAAAAAATGCCTGTAGATACAATATTTTTTATATTCCCGTTAAAAAGCAGGTACCTCCAGGGGTCAACATTTAGGTTTCCATATCTAAGAACTATATATTCTAATATGCAAAAAGTGGCCTCTGGCTCTGGCTTACCCCTTACCTATTAGCTTATCACTGTAACTGTCTTACTAACTAACAGTTTTGGAGAGTTCCCAGAACACTGTACAAGAAAGGGAAAAAAGCATACAGACACTGGTTTTAAATGGCATGTTCATTAATTAATCATATGCAGTTTATCCACAATTGTGAATATCAATATCCTGGCAGCTTTCGTTAATGTTAAGTTCGCGAGTACAATTAGAACGGTTCAGAAAGGAAGGTTGGATAACACAGCATGATGTTAGAGACTAGAGATTCAGAGGGATCATTGGAATTTTGTAGAAACCTCAACATGAAGATACGATTAGTGGACAATCTAACCTTAGCATAGGTGTAATGATCACTGGATTACAAAAGCAATTCATGAAATGATTGAAATACAGCCTAGAGTTGATTTATAGAACACAAGCAGAAAAATAACAATTTTAATTCTTTCTAAAATTATTGCAAAATTGTTATCTTATCTCATTTTTTTCAGATATTATATTTTAATAGCCATTTCTGTTTTTTAGGGTCTGGTGCCCTGCATACTGTGACTCATATTCATATTCGGTTTGGGGTACTGATACTTACACATCTGTAAGATTCTCTGTTCTCCTTTTATATGCAAACTGCTTCTTTATTCTGTATTTTCATACATTTTTATGCATTTTTATTTTGCTGACATATGCACTGCTTATAATTAGTCGAGTAAATATCTGTTTCTCACAGTAGTTCACAATCTAATGTCCCTACCATAACTTAAACCCATTTTGGGTGGTATGAATAAAAAAAATTGTTTGTGCGTTACTCAGCCCACCTCCTAATACAATTAAGGATTAAATGCGCAAAGAAACAGGAGCTTTTAGGCAGTGAAATTTCAAAAACATTTACTTAGAAAAGTATTCAAAACATAGGAATTGATAATGAGTACAAAAAAAATACCATTATAATGACCACTAAGTGGTACTAAACAAAAATTAAAGTCATGGTATGTGCAACCGGGATTTATCATAGCCCAAAATGAACATAGGTCTTTCAGCCGTTGAGGTATCAATTAGATCCAAAATAAGAATTGCAGCCTTCTTTTTAATAAAACCTGACACGTTTTGCCCAATTATGAGGCTTCTTCAGAAAAATTTGGCTTGCATTCAATGGTGTACAATTGAACCAATGGGGTATGGGGAGTGATAGACTTTGCTTGTAAAGTTGCGTACCAATAGCATCAAGTATGTCCCACTATTGAAGGATGTCATGAGGAGAAAGAGGTCCTTGAAGGTGTGATGACGAAACCTCTTCTGATAGATTGTCAAGTTGCTTTTAAAGGACTTCCAGCCTGAATATACCTCTACCAGTAAATTTCAGGCAGCAGAACAAGGTCAACACAACTTATAAGCCTGTGATTTACCAGAGCTGGAAAAGTCCTGCCTTGTGATCATATAACTGTACAGTATGTTATTGTACAGTATGTCAACAAATGCAATCTTGCCCTGGGCCCCCAAATGTCGTAATATGGCAATTTGCTTGACATTTATTTAAACCTGAATTCTAGGGTGTCCAGGGCTCTTGTTTTCCACCCCCGACCGACCCTTGGAAACTCAATCCACCCTTTAAAAATTAAAATCATTACATCTCTCTCTTTTTGAGTGTCTTCTGTCTAGTCCCCCAATGTCACAGGTTCTCTTTGCTCTAACACATAACAGCACAAAGATTAGTCAAGCCTACCATGTAACCTGTTCCAGGTAACAAACTAACTGAAAGTGACATTTATAGATGATCTTAAACAATGCTAAATAAACCAGAAAACTAAGTATATATTATTTGTTTCTAGGACTCTGCAATCTGCCCTGCAGCTATCCATGCAGGTGTAATGCCTGTCATCGGAGGATATGTCACTTTGAACAGAGTATCTAATCTGATATATTATTACGGATCTGCTCGAAATGGGATTAAAACCATGTCGACTTCTGTATCTTCTTATGAATCCTATGTATTTATCTAGTAGTGTAATATCAGGAGTGTCCAACTTCAATACGCAAGGAACAGAATCCACAAACATTTTTAGCATTTCTCCTCATACAGCAAAACTATTAGTAAAATCTGGCTTACAATAAATCAGAAAATTAATCTGTTTAAATAAGAATTTTGGCCTAAATGGAATGAAGTTAGACACCTCTGGTTAAAGACATCTTGTATACCATATAGTTATACTATATTTAGCTCTCACACCAGGGTTTATGTTTAAAATAAAATAGAATGACTACAAGCTGCTGTTTTTGTATATGTATTATTTTTGGGGGGATTTGTATGTTTACAGTTTACAGAAATACCTCTTGAAAGTATTTCAGGGTAAGGATGCCTGGTTGAGGCAGACGTGCACAGAGATTAGAAGTCTTCTGAACTATAGAATGTCTATAAGCATCAGCTGATAAAAATGAAATGAAAACTAAAAATAAAACAAGTAGGACACAGTATGGGGTTCTTCCAACCCTCTTGTAAGAGCAGGAGTATGTGATCCATTGGGCCTTCATCTGCATGTAAAAATGTTTCCCCAAAAATCGTCTTGGAGCTAAAGTAAGTTATAACAGCCCAAAATACCCATGGTTGCAAAGCTAAGGATACAATTGTAATTTGGCATGCCATTGATGACATCCTTTGATAATGCTTCTTGGTGGCTGGTCTTAAACAAGTATGCAGATCAAGTCAGCCAAAAGTCTGTATCTGCATGTTAGTTCTGGGTCAGTGAATGGACCGATCAAAGGTCAGAATGATTGTCACACAACTAAAATTTTCAGAAAGACTGCTGAGCATTGACCACTCACTAAGAGGTATATTCCAATTTATTAGACCTAAAGTTCTCCAAAACTGGAAAAGATAGACTATAGTGGGGAAATCTGTGTGATCCAGCAAACATGAAATGGATTAGGTCAATGATTGAAAACGTTTGCCTAATAGGAAATTATTTTATGTAACCCATTTCTGGTGTGCTGTATTATCCTGGTTCTCCCATGATATCTATCTTCTCCAGCCTTGAAGAGCTTTATTAAATCAAGCCCAATGTAACAGCATATCCCACCAGACAAAACACTCCCAAATCAAAAAAATATCACTAATGGGTTCTGAAGTACACAAAGGAGTATAATAAAGGAACCAGAAAATATCCAGATGTAGGACCGTAATATGGAATTAGTGTAGTAGGTCCACAATATATATCAGATGAAAAGGATTCAAAGACTATGTTGTGCTTATGAATCGCTCCAATGGTAGATAGTACTGATAACTAAATTACTATGAATAACTCACAACTGTGATCCAAACATATGTAAAAATATAAAGAGTAGAATGAGATGTACTGTACAGGGTCTTTAGGTCACAACAAGGTATAGAACGGGACAAACAGATAAACATGTGTTTGGACTGGTGGCCTCTTTCCAACTTCCAGTTCCTCTGTAGTCACAGGACACTTAATACTGTAAGATATGAGGTATAAACAGTAAATTGAAAGCTGATGTATACTTTGGTTTGAATCAACATCCATAAAGAAGATTGTGCAAAAAGTATGTTTGCATCAAATTGAAAATGAGAGATTCTTTTATAATAATTCTTCTATAATATAAGATATTATAAGATATTTATACGATTCTTCTATAATAATAGCAACCATCAAAACAAGGAAAATTGTTGTGGTTTGATGTATAATTTCTGTATTTATTTTTAACTTTTTTGGTAAATATGAAATTTACCATATTTATATTCTGCATTATTTTGCATTTGTCAAAATGTCAATGGAAATGAAAGTAAGGGTAAATCTATCATATTTTGTCATTTTGGGCTCTATTTATAAAACAGGGGACCTGATATTCCATCAAATATTCCCTAGTGGGAATCAATTACTGCCATTGAAACAGATGGATCTGGAAGATTCTTATAAGGTAATGTCTGATTTCCTTTTTTATAAATAGAGCCCTTTGAGTTGTCAGTTCTCCCTACATTGAAAAGATATCCTTTCCCTGTTAGGTCTATGGGGCTGTAAGTCAAAGAAATCTCCCTAATGTGACACGGATGGCAAAACAAAAAATGACAGTAGTTTTAATCCCCATCTGCTTAGTCCTAAATGAAAAAATGACCAAAATTGTCTACAGAAAAAGATGATAAACATAAACTAATAATAATACTAATAAGACTGACGATTTGTATTAATTCCCATATTATAAATTAACACAAATACACATTTGTCCCATGTTCACCAACTTTTACCAGTCTGAAACTGAAAGTACTGTTCCAATATAGAAGCAGTTTATGTAAACCTGAGATATCAAGGGTCTGGTGTACTCATTGCTATTGAAGTGTGTGTTCTCATCATGCTAAAATCAAAAGAGGATTGGGTGGATTGAATGGCAAATGTTTTAAGTGATTTTCAACATTTTTAAAATGATCCCACTGTTTGGAAAATAATGTACAAGTGATGTAAATTTTAAATGACTCCTTATTTGTTAAAGCCTGGACAGCCCAGCAAAATCAGGCCAAGAGCTGTCTGTTTTATGCTAAAAGAAATCTCCAAGAACCACAAAATGTTATTGCAAGATTCACAGGCAACTTTTTCAGCTGGTGTTGAAGTGGATATATCTACAAATTAAAAAAAAACAAGACAAAAACAAAAGAAATGAAGAGTTATTAACCAACCTAGTGAAATTCCTAATTTCTCTCTCTAAAATGTTGTAGAGATTTTGAAGTAGGCGTGCATGAAAGGAATCCCACAAACCTTTCCCATCTGAAGTATGAAATATGTTAAATAATTGATTTTCATAGTGGTAAAAACAGATCTGGCAGCAGATGGTATTGGGTTGATACAGCTGAAAGAAATTGATATGGCCAGAATGGGCAGGGGTTAATATGGACAGATTAGATAGACCGTGGCATGGACAGAGGGTAGAAGGTTGTATGGACAAACTAGGTAGATCAGTGTTTCCCATCCAGGGTTCTGTGGTTCCCTCAGAACTGTAAGTTATTTATAGGGCCCCCGGATGTTAAAAAGGTCCAGAGAGACCAGGTAGAAGGTAAGTGCTATGAATAGACAGGGTAGAATGGGGCATGGATATGCTATGAAGATGGCAGGATGGACATTATATTTGGAAGGTGGTAGGGACAGACTGTGTAGAAGGAGCCATAGACAGAGTGGGTTGAATGTTGCATGGGCAGACAAGATAGAATGGAGTATAGATAGACTAGGTAGAAGGTAGGTGGTATACACAGGCTAGGTAAAAGGTGCCATGGACAAATTTCCCTGAAGGTTATATGGAAAGAAAAGGTAGAAGGGGACAAGGACAAACTTGGTAGAAGGTAGGTGGTAAGGACAGATTGGGTAGAAGGTAGGTAGTATGTACACACTGAGTAGAAGGTAGGTGGTCTGGACAGACTGGGTATAAGGTAGGTGGTATGGGCAGACTGGGTAGAAGGTAGGTGGTTTGTTCACACTGGGTAGAAGGTAGATGGTATACGCAGACTGGGTAGAAGGTATGGGCAGACTGGGTAGAAGGTAGGTGGTATGTACACACTGGGTAGAAGGTGGGTGTTATGTACACACTGGGTAGAAGGTAGATTATCTCAACACACCGTAGAAGGTAGGGGGTATGTACACACTGGGAAGAAGTTAGGTAGTATGGGCAGACTGGGTAGAAGGTAGGTGGTATGTACACAGTGGGTAGAAGGTAGGGGTATGTACACACTGGGTAGAAGTTGGGTAGTATGTACTCACTGGGTAGAAAGTAGGTGGTATGTACACACTAGGTAGAAGGTAGGGGGTATGTACACACTGGGTAGAAGGTAGGTGGTATGGGCAGAATGGGTAGAAGGTAGGTGGTATGGGTAAACAAGGTAGAAGGGGGCATTGGCATGCTATGAAGATGGCAGGACTATTTGGAAGGTGGTATGGACAGAGGGGGTAGAAGTTGGTATAAATAGCGCCAGTAAAGACTTGGTTCTGGACAGAGCAGGTAAGTGAAATTTTGTGGGGATTCAGCTAATATGGAGTCACATAAACAAGCAGAGAATTCTGTGTCTTTATTTGGGAAGCAGCACACCTCTTGCAGAATATGAGTAGATGTAGTAATGGGCATGGAGGGGCTGATGTTATACCATATCTGCCCCCTGGAGAATTGGAATGCCATCTCTGGTTGCTGGAGGGGTTTCCCCCTGAACTCTATAGAAGTTCCTTTATAACTCCAATACACTGCATGTGACCAGGCATTGCTATACAATTAAATATGGTGAGCTGAGAACATTATATTAAGCCTGCAGCTACCAGCCTAGCTGTCTGTGACTGGGCAGTAACATTAAGCTCCGTACCCCTCACACAGCTGAGTGCTGGCACTTGGCACAGCACAGGTTACGTGTGCAGCGAGGCATGCTGAGAATAGCGATCATGTGATATTGAGCTCATAACCGGTTTCCTAACCCACCACGGGATCAATTATAACCCAGCATAGCGCTCTGCTTCGGGAAACTATAGTTCTAGCAAATAAAAATGAGGAAATAGGATTTTTTTCCCAATAGATCACGTGACCACAGCCATTAAAAAGAGATCGAGGGCCATGCTGGAAAGAGAGTCTTTGATTGGCGTAGAGGGGCTAGATTCAGGCAGCTGATTGGCGTAAACAGGGTAAGTTCTGGCGGCTGTGACTGGTGGATAGAGGTTCGTACGGGTTTTCATTGGCAGAAGGAGGCTGCATTCAGGCGGCTGTCATTGGCAGAAAGCGGCTAAGATCAGGTACCTGTGATTGGCTGAGGGAGGTTTCATTGCGGCACTGTCATTGGCGGAGAGAGGCAGATTCCCTGGTACAGTATGCAATCTCTTCTATCTATGTCGTGCAGTTGGTTTGCAGATTGTATATAAGATTTATATTATTTTATTTATATGTATATAATATTTAGTGTTCTGGCTGAGCTGTGAACAGGATGTAGATACAAATCCAAAACTTACAATAAACTCTCAATGATATTTAAACCCATAAACTAGTGGCTTATATAACCGACCTTAGATCCTGCCAGATCCTCTGTGATCTACAGAACCCCTCCATTTGTCAATGCTTGCTGGCTCTCATTTGGGTCTCTGAACTTCTGTGAGTATAGACTTCAGTTCTATGGAGTGGGAGGCTCCCTGCTGCATCTTCCCCATAGGAAATGACAGCGCTTGCTCTTGTTGCCTGTTTCGTAATCTGCTATAATTACTTGCTAATCCATGTCAGTGGACAGCTCTGCACACAGATTTTCACCAGAGGCGTTCCATTCAAACCTGGGACATAGCGCTGCAAAGGTCAGAGTGCTAACAACTGAGCCACCGTGCTGCCCATAGCATTCACTTTTATATGGTAATAATTCTGCAGCCTGTGTACGTAGCTTTAGGACAAAAATCTTTTATAAATCTTTCAATCAATGCAGTATAAATATATAAAACCTAATTTCCATAATAACTTATTCTAGAACACACAATTTTTTAGTGTTTGATAAATTGGGAAGTTGTTAGACTTTTTGATGTTTTTTTTTTTTTTTTTATTGCTGTCTGAATAATCGTCTCTTTATTGGGCTGTGAGGTGTCCTGAGGTCAGAGATGAGCATAGAGAAGACCCATGGAGGTCTCTCTGGCTGTAATGTAGTAGGAGGTGGTATGGGCAGACTGGGTAGAAAGTTGTATGGAAACAAAAGGTAGACGGGGGCATGGACAGAGAGTGTAGAAGTGACAGACAGATAAGGTAGAATGTGACATGGACATACTATGAAGATGGCAGGATAGAAATAATATTTGGAAGGTGGTAAGGACAGACTGGGTTGAAGGTTGTATAGAAAGAAAAAAGTAGAAGGGGACATGGACAGTGTATAGGAGGTTGTATGGACATAATATCTGGAATGTGGAGCACTATAGTGCAGCTGTATTGGTGTGCCATTAGGAATACAGGGCACTGCACTAATAATAATACACAGTATTTCTATAGCGCCATCATATTACACAGCGCTGTACAAAGTCCATGGTTATGTCACTAGCTGTCTCTCAAAGAGGCTCACAATCTTATGTCCCCACATCAGTCATATGTCATTATCACAGTCTAAGGTCAATTTTGTGGTGAAGCCAATTAACCTAATTGCATGTTTTTGGATTGTGGGATGAGACCCTGCTAAATCCATGCAGATAGTGTCCTGGCTGAGATTCTATCCTAGCGCTGCAAAGTCAGAGTGCTAACCACTGAGCCACCGTGCTACCCATAGCATTCACATTTATATGGTAATGTAGCATAATAGAGTGAATCTAGCCCTAGAGCTGGTGGTCCGCGAGAACATTTTGGGGGTCCACAGAAAAGTTGGACAATATTTCAAGTTTTATGTTTTATTAATAATAAAACATAAAGAATATCCTAATTAATTATTATATTATGAATGGCGCAGTGTGAAGTCAGTGTAGTCGTAAGTTGTACAAGGCAACCTCTGCCGAGCTGTACCCTTCAGTATTGTTTCGACCATTACAATAGTCACCCTGTTCCGCGAATACCGAGTCTCATCCAAATATTTTATTTTATTTGTTTATTCCTCAGATGCTCTTTTAGGTAAGTATGACCGTAATTGTGTATTTTCTTTAACTGTTGTATTTAATGGCATCAAATAGTTTGTCTTTGATACCTATCATTTCTTGTTTGATCTTAGATTCAAATGAAATAAACCAATAGTGAGTGAGAAAAAGCAAACAAGTATTTAGCATTTCTTTAGTAACACAAAAAAAATCAAAGATAATGCAACTAATGATAATAGTAACAATAGTAATACTTCACTTAACCCTGAGCTGATCAATGAATCAGAGCGTTCTTAGGAAGATCATTATTTTATAAATGTATTTATTTACTTTTTAAAAATTTTATATTTTTGCTCCGCAGGATTTAAAATTATGAATTTAGTGGTCTGTGAGGTCAGAAAGGTTGGCCAACCGCTGTATCCTGAAGATACTAGAGCTTTTTGCTGTCATACTGTTATTGACTGGTTTCTGTTTTTCTGTTCCGAAAAGTCCTGTTCTCTTCTTGCTGTAAATTGAACCACAGTTCTGCTTTGAAAATTTGTGATCCGGCAGGAATTACTGAAAGGAGAAACAGGCAATCACCTTTATGAATTTAAGACACATTCACTTACCTGTTTAAAATCTTCTTCTAAAAAACACTATGTTGCTGGGATATGTCAGGTATAAATGAGTAGGTATGGTTGTTTTATTGCAGAAAGGACATCGCACGCCCCCCCCCCCCCCCTGCAATAAAGGACTTACCTGATTGCATTTTTTTTCAGAAACTTTAGTGGTTGCATTTTTTTATTGTTAAAGTTCAGTTTTGCTTTAAAGCATGGAAGATAGAGCTGGCCAGGCATCGGTCACTGTAATATCCATTGTTGCTGCAAAGTTTAAAGCACATGTAACACAAGGTCTGCTCCCTGTACAGAATAGGATGCAAATGTGCAGCCACAGCAAAACTGCATCCTGTTCATGTGACTCTTTGTTATAAATTAATCCAGTTTGGGAACTAGGAAACAGGTTTTGCATTACAAACTCTAGTTTGGGGAAGATTTTCTTTAGTTGTGAGAGGACAGCTGCCTGCATATTATCCAGGTTTTGATCTGCAATTTGATTGGTAAGTTGGGGGGTCCTAAAGGATTCCGCCACTGTTTTTTTGTTTTTTGTTTTTTTTTTTAAGTAATTTTTGTACCTTTAGAGAATTACAGTGAAGATGATATATTAGGGGGTTGAGGGAAAAGTTTTTGTTTTTTTTAGTGGTTGAAGGGTTCAGACTAGGGATAGGAATACTTGGTGTTCCTGGTATTTTTTCCTGCATAAATCTAAAATACTGGTTGCCAGCAACAAACACAATTTTCTGCAGACCCTGCAACTTTTATTTATAAGTGATAAATATATATTTTATATATAAGTGATACTAATGACTTATATTACTTAACATTTATAGTTTGAGTTTCCAAGTCTGGAATCATCATCACGTGACTTCAACCTCATGTAAAAAAACAAAAAAAAATTGATGTGTTATTTATTTACTTTGTAAATTTCAGTGTTGTAAATGTTATCAATGCTTTCTTATTAAAAAAAAAAAATGATTTAAGGATTGTATTAGTGCCTTTTGTGTGAACCTCACAACAATCACATTATGAATTGCTAACAAGTGTTTTGTGTAAATAAATATTGTAGTACACAGTCTATCCAATGTAGTGCAAACTAGCACAAAGTATGGTTTGAATGTTTTACTATGTGTGTATGTAGTCCAATGCTGACCTTTGATGAGCAATGGTTAAATGTTAACACCACTTGATGGGCACTAGTGTGCTAAATTAACTTCCAGCTTCATAATCTTCAACCTCGTATGATATTTTCTGCATTTCAGAAAAATAATGTAGAATGATATTATGTAAATAATGTAGAATGATATTGTACATTTCAGAATAAACTCTGACAGGCATCTTAATGCTCCTTGTTTCATGTTGTGTGCAGACAATGTTCTTGGACAGGGGTCGGCAAACTCCAGCCTTTAGGCCAGATATGGCCTAGCCGGTAGTTTGTTCCAGCTTAACGCACCCTGGCCGATCCGGCCTAATGCCGGCTGGCAACCCGGGGCTCCGGAGCCGCAGGTTGCCAGCCGATCAGCCAGGGGGGGTTAGGAACTACTGGAGCCGCCGGAGCTCTGGTGTCTCCCCCTTCCAGTTGCTCCTCTATTTACCGCCGCCGGCGTTGATACTTCTGCCTCCATGGTAAATAGGGAAAGCTCCCTGAAGGTAAATCCCTCTCCTCCCCAATGCATATGGAGGAGAGGGATTTCACTTCAGGGGGCGTTACCATGTGGTGGGTGGAGCCAGTAGGGCGGGTCTGGCCTAGTGTGCTCCCTCCCACCCCATAAATGGCCTAGTGGCCATAACACTTTGCCAACCCCTTTTCTAGGATATAAATTCTACAAGAATGAAGTAGATTACGCTAATGTGTTTTTTTTAATTTAATACACAGGGTCATGGAGGCAGCTGGGAAAAAGTTACAAGGCCTTGTAGCGGCAACTTTTACCCCAATGACAAACAGGTAAATGTGAAATATTTTAGAATTATGTCTGGCAGGCTGCTATACAGTAGAACTGAAGGTTGTTTAATCATATAACGGAAAATTTCTTTTCATTTTTTGTAATTCCTGTTCTTTTCATCTTCAGCAATAATGTCAACCTCACCGTCATCCAGGAATATGTAGAGTTTCTGGTCCACAAACAAAATGTTAAGAATATTTTTGGTGAGTCTTTCTGTAATACATCCATGTTTTATGATTGCCTTGATAACAATTGATGATCTATTGGTTCAGTAAAATAGTAGCCATTGAAACCTAACTATCCATAAATAACATGTGTAATATCCAAAAATCATCTTGTTTTGTTTAGTTTCAATTATTTTTGCAAATATAGTAGAACCCCTGTCACCTGTTAATTGCTGTCCCTATTTTGGAGATTCATCCTCACTTTTAGTTCTGGTTACGACTAGAAAACATAGTAAATCTTTCTATATGTACATTGGTTGACAACCATTGGCATACATAATGCAACTTGTGTCATATAACCTAAGAGGGTATTTCCCATCTTGCTATGTCTATTGTGCAAGAAATGAAATCACCCCATGGGAGCGGGGGCGAAAAAGACAGGGATTAGCCAACCCTATTCAAAATTGGGGAGTGGAAGTTTTACTTCAGTGTTCTCCCCAGCCCCTTTCAGCAGGGCGCACTACCCAGCACTTTTCAGTAAGCATTCGGCTGTTTTTGGGTGTTTGGGTCACAATACTGCGGTCATCACCCACCTGCAGTTTCTCCCCACCCAGCCTCAAAACATTTCTGGGGAGACGTTGTACTTTAAATGTATTAAACCCAGAGAAGCATAGGGTGGCATTTTAGTACAAAGTAGCATTTTGGAGTAGTATTTGTTTTCACCCATGCATTTCTGTGTTGCCCCAGCCCACCTGTCTTGAAAGTTTGACAGTGCTAAAAAGTAACTAAGCAAGAGGGCATGACATCACAAACTGATCTATGTTTCCTCTGATCTTGTATAGAGGGTGCTTATTATGCGGTAGGTTATTCAGGACCCCATGCTGAGTGACAGCTCTTCCTGATGGTCTTCCATCTGTTGATATATATTCATAGACTCTTCCTCTTTCATTGCCACATATTCTTTCTCGTACTTTTTTGTAGGCACCTGAACAAAAACAATATTGTATTGTATGCATTGTTACTAACTTGTCATTATAGGGACAAAATGCCTGGGTCATAAAACCTGGTTAAAATACAGTTAGCAGTTTGTCCACCAAATGGCAGAACCTTCCTCCTGATAACACAGCTCTCCTGAACTAAATAGGGGTGCTGTAATAGCTCTGCAGGCATTGCTGTTATTCACTCATCTGCTATGCTATGAAACAAGTATACAGCCTGGAATGCAATTTCTCAAGTTGCATCATCAAAGAATGTTCTCTGCACAGCTTTTACGAAACTAGCATACCTGCAAGCCAGCCATACAAAATAGAGCTCCAAGACAGCTATAAAATCCAAAAGAAAGTGCATATTTACTCCCACCTATATCTAAGTAACATCTACAGGCCTCTTGACACTTACCACATCCCTTGTGTATACAGCATAGTGTATTTTTACTAACCATTTGTTTTTAGTTATTGTTACATTTATCTTTATTTTACTCTGTAATTATTTTCAGAGTCTGAGTTTTGTGTTGTTGTATAACTGTTCTACGAATTACAGAATAGGTTGGACAGAATTGCAATTGTATCAATTGGCAGATAAGGGTTCGCATATATGTATCTCAACTGTGTATTTAACAGAGTGCAACTATAAAAATAAATATATGGCCTTATATTGGACTACTATGGGTATTAATAGCATGACACCAGAGAAAAACTATTAGAAAAGACTTTTGTATATGTATAATGTATAAAATAAATTGCCACTTGATTCTATTCAAAAGCCAGTTGTATACCTAACCTAGGTTCAATAATTCATTTTTGTTTACAGTAAATGGGACAACAGGAGAAGGAATGTCACTAAGTGTAGAGGAGAGGAAGACGCTGGCTGAAGAATGGGTGAAGCACTCAAGAGGCAAGTGAGTAGCCCAGTAAAATGTTATATCAATTAAATAAATATCCATTTGTGTGTATGTATGTATGTATGTGTATATATGTATATAAATAAATAAATATATATATATATATTTTTTTTTAATATACACACACACACACAGTGGTACCTTGTTATAAGTTCTTGTCTGTTCCAGATCCTTGGACTTATACCAAACAGGACCTATTTTAAACTAATTTTTCCCTTAAGAAATAAAAGGAAAATGATTAATCTGTCCCCATGAATCCAAAAATCCTACTGTTATTTGCATATTATACATTGATAGGACACTGCTTAATACTAAAATATTTAAACACTGCTTAATACTAAAATACATCAATACAAAAGCAATTAGATGAAATTAAAATTTAACCTCACTTTACCTTGCTGAGAAGAGTTGAGTGCCTACCAGGATGGTGCTGAGAAGGGAGGAGGAGGAGATGTTATGTAATTCACAGAGAGTTATAGCGCGGGTTGTTCACTGAATGGCAGCAACTGGCATACTGACGCTCATGGGCAGTTGTGTCTTTGTCTCAAGAGAGGTAAATAAGGGTAGCGCGTGGTGTTATGACTAATTTTGACCCATAAAAGTTCTAGCACAAAGGTTGTATACCAAGCAAAATTTTTCCTGTTCAAACAGGACTTATACCAAATTGGACTTATTCCAAAGCGGACTTATACCGAGGTACCACTGTATATATATATAGTGTAAGCACAACTTGATTGTCTTTGGTGAGAATTGCACATTGGTCCCAGTGGACATCTTTCAGGAGGTAGTTAATGATCCGCTGTACTGGATTACTAATGGTCATCTGCTAACAAACAGTATTATAATACTGTTGTTTAACAAAGCAGCAGATCGCCTCACTCTTCCCCTTCCCCCTTTTTAAAAAACTGAACAGGCTAATCAATAGAGAGCTGAGCAGCCTTTTTGTACAGCCATTATTTCTGAACTCTAACCCAAAATGATCACAAACATTTGATCATTTTGAGCAGCAATAATTACAAGTGAGCATAAATATTGCAGGCCTACCACACATGATTAGTCGGTAATTAGGTAGCTGAGCTTCTCAGCTGTACCCAAAAACATTTTAATTGTCCCCTGATTTGGTGAACATATCTTGTTAGCACCCAATCTCTCTTTGTGCTACACAAAGGGCAAATATGATGGACACTATGCAGCAACAATATTTTATTACGTTTTGATTAATGAAAGGATGATAAGGAATACACAGGGTCCCTGCTAGGCCTAGAGATTGTACAGACTACAAAAGTAAATTCTTCATATAATGTGTATTTCTGCTTTATAATATATAATTCTACACATAATTTCTATAAGAAAAAATACAGTACTTGGTTGGCTTTAGTTTGAGGGAAGCTATACCCGAATAAGTCCGTTAATTTATGTCACAAGTATCAGATTTTTTAATTTAATTTGTATTTTCTTTTTCAGAATGCATAATGTGATAGTGCATGTAGGTTGTCTCAGCCTGGAGGACTCAAAGAATTTAGTGAGTTTTTTATTGGATCTTTGAATTTTATTCATGTTCTACTGGTTTATAGATTTCTCCCATTTAGTAAAGGATATTTATTATTTTCAGTATACATTTTTATCTTCATGAAACTTGCACGCTTTAAAGAGAACCTTGGTCCTACCTGGCTCTATTAAAATTGGTCCTCCTCTTCTAAAGTGCCCAGTACCAGCAATGTCCCAATCGAGTTACTTGTTAAAGAATTCCTGCGTCCTCCAGACCCTTCTTACGCAGATGTTTGCTTTGTGGCATTTAAGGGTCCCCTTGTAAAAGCAATCAGATCTTATTAGCCACACAGGCATCCCCATTGGAGAAGGATCTGGTGGTGGGGTGGGGCTTTGTTTTAGGGTCCAGGATTTTACAATCTGTGCAAAAACAGAAACGGCTGAGCATGGGGAAAGCAATGCAAGCAATAGAAGGTTCTCCTGTCTACTCCTAAATATCACTTTATAACACACATTCAGTCAAAAGATCCTATAGCTAATATATTGTATAATTTTAACCTATGCTAATGTTTAACCTACCGACGCTAATGTTAGGGCTGTTTTTCATTGTTGTATATTATTTAGGCTGCCCACGCAGCTTCCTGTGGAGCGGATGCAATAAGTGCCATGAGTCCTTCTTTTCTAAAGCCATCCAGCCAAGGTAAATATTATGTGTCTGTGTCACCTGTGCACACACAAAGGCATAGTTATGCTCTACTACATTTACATAGACTGTTGTAATGTATATTCATTTTGGGCTCTTGTGGAAATTGCGCTAACTTGAACCAGTCATACTATTCTCCTAATTCTAAATGTCAGGTTATGAGCATTTTCTTAGATCCTGCAACCACTATCAGTCATTCCAGTTTCAGTTACTTTTGCATCTTCCCCATTTTAAAGTTTAGTTGGAAAACATTTTGACCATTTTTTTATATTTTATATTTTGATTTCCAACTTACAGTTTATAGTTATTTCTATGAAACAGAAGGAGCACCTTATAAATTAGTTCTTATGCATAAAATGACTTGTTCTTCCTGTGCATTAGATCTTGTGTTTATTATACAGGTGGTTGCAGGTTGTGTGTAGACCAAATATAAATGTTATGGATAAATGATTTGTCAGTGTGCAGTGGGTCTGATTCCATATAGTTGCAGTTATCAATCTTCTCAATGGTTGTGAATTTAAAAATGCATTCAAATGCGCAACCTGTACTGGCCGTCTAGAAACCTATTTAATATGCCTTTCACAAAATGTTCCTTTCCTACCCCAAGTGGTCGGATCCTTTGCCTAAGGAATGGAGGATTATAAACTCAGGGAAAAGCTAACTTATTCTCTGACTGACAAGTCTGCTGTGTTTTCTAGATTGCATTGGATTTGCAATCATTAAATAATTAGTTTGTAGTTGCATTTAAGTTTCTTTTTAACCTTGCATTTTCTAGATGCTTTAGTCCTCTACCTTAAGGAAGTGGCAGCTGCTGCACCGAGTCTTCCCTTTTACTACTATCACATTCCAAGCCTAACTGGTGTGCAATGTAAGTATGAGTTGTGGGTTCTACAGGTGCAATGTAAGTATGAGAGGTGGGTTCTACAGATGAAGAGGTGGTTGCAGAATGGATCAAAATATTTACTTGTAGCTCTTTAAACCTCTCTATTTTCATGGCCATTGCATGTCATTTGGTTTAATTCCCTGAAGCAATAGCCAGTTAAAAGGGAGTATTAATGAGGTCTGACCCAGCAACATTATCTTTATTGCTTGTGGTGTAATGCATTTTACTGCAAGAACAGCAGAATAGTCTGGGCAATGTATCAGTCCTGCAGTATACCAGCGATGACTAAAAGAATTATTATTATTAATATTAATAAACTTAATATTAAAAAATTAATATTAGATTTATATAGCACCAACAGACAGTGACACAGAAGGAGGAGACAACCCTGCCCCAAAAAGCTTACAATCTAAGAGGTGGGGGAGGTAACACACAATAGGAGGGGGGATATGGAGTGATGGGAAGTAGTGACGGTTTTAAGAGACACGAGAAGACGGGTAGGCAATTTAGAAAAAAAGAGGTACATATAAAGGTATACCACAATCTCACCATTGCTTGCAGGGATCAGGTCATAAAAGCGTTCCATAGAAAACAATACCAAGCAATTCCCGGGGGTTTATAGGTGCAAACTATCTCAGACCATTTCCAACATGCTTACAAATTTCTTCACACATTCATATCAGTTGTTCCTGTTTTTGCAGAAGAGTAGAACTATGTGTATGTTCTTGCCTATCAGTAAGGCCACGGAAAGTTTTGAAGCCAAATCTCAGCCGCAAGGAAATATTGTAGGCAAAGTCTGGCAGGTGTCTCCCGATCTATCATTCTCATACAAGCTCTTTGTTGCAGGAATGGGAAGGTTGGTTAGCTAATGTACACCCTTATGGCCAAGGAACTGTTTCTACATGTGGTCAATCTTTAGGCTCACAATGCACTTTGCTTTATTTTTATGGTCTTATATTTTGTCCTACATAGATCCACTAAACAGTCTGGTGGGCAAGATGCAGCTTCACATCCCCTCACTGCGAGGCGTAAAGTTCAGCAATGCTAACCTTATGGACTTCAGCCTGTGTGTTCATGGGTATCCAGAGCTTGAGTTTTTCTACGGTGTAGATGAGGTATGTGTTTTATTTGTTTTTGTTGTCCTTTTTTAGGTTACGTTTGTGTACATTGTGACATTTGTAACCTCTGTTTATTTCATACAGCAACTTCTAGGAGGGCTAGTATTTGGTGCACATGGAGCAGTAGGCAGGTAAGCAAAAGTTTGTGATATGATATGAAAGTAATGTCAAGCAAAGAGAAAAACTCCTTTTTTGCATAACCATTGACAATTACATGGCTGAAGAACTCTACCCAAACCTTGACTAAAAGTAATCAAGAGCAGTAACCTGTGTGAGCCTCTGTATCAAGCACTTCTCTGGTCTCCCTCCAATGGACTGCTTTTTCTGTATATCAGAAGGCTTTCCATAGATTTCTGTAAGGAAAGGTATATATTTAGCCCTTCAAAAAAAAAAATAAAAACATTTTTATGGACATATGGTCTATGCGCTCTGTGGGTGCCCCAGCACCTGCTTAAAGGTGAGCTGCCTTTAAAAATTGACCAGTAGAGGTAAACTTTGGGTTTTCATAATTCTTCTTGATCGTGCTCTTCTTTTGTGTATAGTATTATACTGTTGTACATATACTATATATTTATTTTACCCAATATAGGAGAATTTTAAGTATCTCAGAGCCATCTGTTTAATAAAAACTACAATTATTCGATTGTCATGAACACATAATGAGGTACGGCTGGGTCACGGTCACACTGCAGCATATAAATGATTTCAATTGTTTTTGTATTATTATGTATTGTTATGTAGTTATTTTCACATCTTGTTCTTTCGTCTGTAAAGTTTATACACCTCACTAGAATTACTGTTCCTTCACTGATGAAGAATTGAGATCTCATTTAACCAGTACATGATATCCAAATCTTTATAGATTTGTCAGCTAGAAACGTTCAGTGATGTAGTTGATTGTAAGCATTTGTGTATTATTTGTGCTTTCTATTTAGTAATAATACACACATATCATTTCTCAACAGTACGTACAACTACTTGGGTTTTACCACTAACAAAATGCTGGAGGCATTTAAACAAGGCAAATTAAAAGATGCCCAAAAAATTCAGGTATTTATTTTTTAAATCAGTTGTCATCTTTCTTTGTTCTGAAATTCTTTCTAATCTGTAATTTTTGTTTTTCAGTGTAAAATACAGGAATTTATGGGTTTTGTCTTTGCCTTGGGTAAGTAATTTTAAGAATATTGACATTTACACCTGGTACCTAATATTGTTGAGCCATTCATGTATACAACAGTGTTTCTTAACCAAGGTTCCTCCAGAGGTTGCTGGGGGTTCCTTGAGAAGCTCATTAAAGTAAATAATTCCTAAGAAAATACAGCAGCTGAATTTTCTGTACATTCTAGATGTCTGGCTGGTATGTTAACCCACTGGCTTATTATTATCTAAGCCCTGACCTGTAATGTCTTTGTAGGTAGTGAAATTTAAAAATCCTAATTCTAAAGGTTTAGTACTAAAGCAAGAATTGAGAAGCCAGATTCTGCCATGCGCTACAGTTAAAAGCCACTTAATCTGTGTGGGGGCTTCTAATATTATTTCTGACAATCTTGCGGCAAAATAGGCCGTTCTCGCTTACCGAAATTGTAAGCGAGAACAGCTGGTGTAAATTCGCCAATCGAGCTCGAATTTCAATTAAAAAAAAATTGCGAGCTGTGCTGATCAATGAATGCAGCGCCGGCTGCATTCGTTGATCAGCTCAGTGTGCAATCCCTAGCACTAGAGATTAGATGAGGATAAGTCTCCCCATTCAAAACCTTTAGTGCTCTCTGATTGGCTAAGGAAAGCTTTCCTCGGCCAATCAGAGAGCACTAGAGGTTTTGAATTGGGAGACTTGTCCCAATTTAACCTCTAGTGCCGGGGATCGCACACAGGATTCCCAGGGCTGCATGAAAGAATGCAGCCCTGAGAAGAATCCACTGTGATTCCGGGGCACTAGAGGATAATTAACCTCTAGTGCCCGGGGGTCGCAGACAGGAGGAATCCCAGGGCTGTATGAATGATAAATACAGCGCAGTAACCGTGGGAACAGTGCGGTCACAGCTGATTGGAGGCACGCAAATGCGTGCAGATGTTCATTTGCAGTTCAGTTCTCACTGTCACCGGGCTGTACTTATCAGCCCGGTGACTGTGGGAACTGACCTGAAGATGAGCCGCTTCAGCCTCAAATGTTCCTTTGTGAATGGTGCTATATGTATACATGTGTCAGTGAGGTTCCCCACCCCCCCATAGTAATCCTATGAAATTCTGTCCTGAGCCAGAGGCTTGCACAGCAAATCCAGTAAAACATTAGTGGTGCTCCAGCATAATTGCCCACATTGAGCTTTTAGCTATTATACACCAGACTTTATTTTTCCAGTAGTAAGGAATGTGGAATCTTTGGAGCCTATTATACAGTGCAGTACAGTTTTTTTTTATTATTAAAAAGTTAGTTCACCATCAGTTTTATGATGTATTGATTGTATTAATTATCCTTTGCAGGTTGGGGTTTACCAGATTTTAAAAACATAATGTCCCTGGTATCCGGAATAGATTTGGGCCCACCACGACTACCCTTGATGGCGACTTGGAAACCAGAACACCCAGAAAATGTTAAAGCAGAGCTTAAGAGGCTAGATCTAATCTAAGGACGATACAATGAGCAAGGAGGAATGCCATAGTGTTCAGAGACTTATCTGTATTGTCTAGTAATAATCTAGTGTACAAAAAGTGCAAAACTTCACTCTGTATAATACAATTATAATACTGAAATTTAAAAGGTCAGGCCTTTAAAACATTTAAAACATGCAGTTTTTGTAATCCATGTGTAGTTTTTAATATTGACACATTCCAGTAGTAAGGTCTTCTATTCACTCCATCATCACTTCTGCTGTCTTTGGCAAAGTCTAGATCTTCCTTGTGTATTTGTTTAAAGTTCAGAAAATCTGGAGAGTTTTCTCGGAAATAAGGGCAATGATAGTTTCATGGTTCAGCATATTGAAATTTTAGTCCCTTGGAGACTCCTGGTAAACACAGATTCAAAATGCATATGTTGACTGTTTGAGATCCCTTTCAAATTCACTTTAAACTCCAGCATTGTGCCACAAGCTCAACAATGCTCTCAACCACCTCCATTTAACCTAATAGGAGCAGTTTGGAACCATTTTGTGCCTGGGGCTTTGGCACAGCTCCTGGAAGCAAGATGTTGCTTTTGGCCATGTGGTTGTATTTCTTCATGTATAGAAACTGCACCACCACCACAAATGCCAAACGCATGCCAACCTATTGACTTGTGGTGCAGGTTTTCCTCCTGGCTAACAGCATGGTTTTTGACTGCAAGTCTGAATAAGGCCTGACTTGCCCATGTTATTGGTTAGTTTGTCCATCCTGTCTTCTGATTTACACATATTTTGCTCTGGAAGGCAGACATTACCTCTGTCCAGTGATTATTTACAGTCTAAGGGAAGCAAGATGCTTAACTTGGGAAGTAGTAGGCTGCTGTTAATGACCAATAGAGGAGAGGAGTTGATCAACAAATCCTTGTGCAGGTAAACTCTGTATTTTGCTTATGTCTTTAGATCTTTGCCTGAAGTTCAACTTGTTTTGTTGCTTGTAGGTGTACCATCCCGTGTCTTCCCACTGATATTTGAGTTTTGAGTGGGCTGACCTTATAAGCCATGAAATTGTCACCTTGTTAAGCTTTTCAGCTACTAAAATTCTTTTAATTTATGTTAATCTTCATAGAAACATGGTTGTGGACTACTGTTCCTAATCCTAAACCTCACTTGGATATTTGAGGGTTGTTACAGGTTGCACTGCGTGTAGGGAACCTGGTGCTTCAAATTTTTCCATTTTACACCCCATTTTTCCATGCACGCCCACCTACATTACCAGTGAGACCTGGACTACCAATACCAAATGCCTGCATGATAGTATGTGTCACGAAATGTTTCTCCATTAAAAAAATGCTAAAATGTGAAACAAATAGACCCATTCTTTCATGTTCCTGTCTTGATAGGTTGGGTTTAGATTGATTTATTTGATTTGCTAACTTCTAACTGGTTTCTGAAGTTCACATATGTTTAAGGACCAAATAATTCTACCAATTTGTCAGAATTGTTTTTAGAAATGGTGCTGCTGTGATAATATCTAGAAACTTTTATTTCACATTTCAAATACACTAATCATATTTGACATGAGATAGATTTATTTTTTTCTGATTTGTTAAGTTTTGATATGTTATTCCATACACAGACCTCTGAGTGTGTGTATTTACTTTAGAACCATATCTGCCAGTTGGCCAGCAGCTGCTTTTACAAACAGGGTTTCTGGTGAAAATGATTCTTGGACCAGTAGTACATATTTCTGTTAATCTAAAATACATTTATTTCCAAGTGGCACTCCACCTGGTCTATTGAAAAAATGCTGCTTGGCCGAAGGTATTTTCTTTTTTTATATCGGAGATCTGTACTGCTGAGTTCTCTGATCTACTCACCTTTGCAGACAATTCAGGTCAAGACTGCAACACTAACCATAACAACCTTATGAGAAAAGGACTGGGATCTATGGTAGGAGGATCTCATAACCCATTGTATGATTAAAGATGCCAGTGATTCAGCACATCTGCTTTCCCCTGGTTCTAATAAACCATAAACTGAACTTTAAGTTGAAGTATACACTTATGGGAAAGGGGAGCATAATGCATTATAATTGCCAGGTAGACTTGGCACACCACAGAGCTTGTTCCGGATCAACACGTATAACACTTCCAGATTCTTGAATGTCCACAATGACAGCTCAAAGATGAGCAATGCTAGCCCACATATTTGTCTTGTCACATGTTTTCTTTAAAGTTGAATTTTTATTAAAGAGCTCAGGGTTCTTCTCATTTTCTTCTATTATAAAGATATGAATTTATATTTCTGGACCTAATTTTCCTCATACATTTCACAAAATTGCTTCACTGTAAAGTCCAATAAACTGTTTTCTAACTTGCTTTATATGTCTTCATGATTGTATATTTGTTTCATTGTGTCTGTAATACTGCTCTTGTGCATGGTAACTCATTCATTTCTGGCAGCCAGCTATGTCAGGGTTGTACAACAAGCTTGGTGTACATTAAAGAGAAGATGGCAAGCAGACAGGTTTATACTATTGCAAAAGTGGCACTGTCTGTCTCTTCAACTCTCTGGGCCAATTTTTTTTAATTTGTAGGTTTAGTTCTGCTTTAAGAGTAATGGAGCCACATATACCAAAGATGTCAAGAATGTCTCCCGCTTTCCCTGACATTTCTCATTTGCTTGTTCATTGTCTGGATTTCAGGGCCACTTCACATTTGTACATGTGATAACATACAGATTCTTAAAATTTCCACTCATCACCTGCACAGTGACATGGGCTTTACAAGAGAGGCACGTCAAGGCAACATGTAATAGGAATCCCACCTGTCTGATCGCTCCTTTGAAATTTTTCCTTTCCCACTTTCCTCCCTGTTGGTGTTCCCCAAGGGTCAGTCCTTGAACCAGTTCTCTTTTCTCTGTACACCTCTCTCGGTGGTCTCATATCCTCTTTTGGCTTACAGAACCCTCTATGCTGATGACACTCAAATTTATCTGTCCCCCCTAACCTGTCTCCCTCAGTCCTGGATAAGGTCTCATGCTGCCTGTCAGCCATCTCATCATGGGTGACTGACCGATTCCTGAAACTCAACCTGGATAAAACCGAACTCATCATCATCCCCCCCCCCCTCAAATTCCAAATCTCCCCCTGACATATTCCTAACAACACAGTCATTGGTCCCTCCCCTCAGGCACATTGTCTTGGTGTTACCTTTGACTTGGCCCTCTAATTTACCCCCCATATTCAGAACATTTCCAGGTACTGTCACTTTCACCTACACAAAATCTCCAAAATCCGCTCCTACCTGTCCCCTGAGACCACCAAACTCCTTGTACAAGCTCTTATCATCTCTTTTCTGGACTACTGTAACCTCCTCCTCCCTGGTATTCCACTAACCCAACTCTCTCCTCTACAATCTATTATGAATGCTGCAGCCAGACTCATCCATCCTTCCCACCGCTCTTCTTCTGCTGCCTCTCTTTGTAGTTCTCTTCATTGGCTTCCATTTCACCTGAGAATTAAATTCAAGCTCCTGTGCTTTGCCTTCAAATCCCTCCACAGTTATTGTCCCACTTACAGTTCTGATCTGGTAAAAAAATACTCACCCAGCCGCTCTCTCGGCTCCACCAATAACCTAATAATGACTTCCTCACTCATAACCTCATCACACGCACAGCTCCAAGACTTTTCTAGAGTTGCCCCGACTCTTTGGAATAGTCTTCCTCGTCCTATTTGGCCTTCTTTCTGCTCATTTAAAAGAGCACTCAAAACCCATTTTTTTAAACTTGCCTACCCATCTTCTTCTGTCCTGAAACCATCACTACTTCCCACCACTACATATCTCCCTTCTATTGTGTGTTACTTCCCCCACCTCCTAGATTGTAGGCTCTTCGGGGCAGGGTCCTCTCTCCTCCTGTGTCACCGTTTCTATCTGCCATTTGCAATCCATATTTAATGTACAGCGCTGAATAATATGTTGGCTCTATATAAATCCTGTTTATTATTATTAATAATAATAATAATAATAATAATGATAGAGATAAAGAGTGCAACACAAGTAAAATGAACCCAACCTTGAATTGTACATCCAGACAAAATTTTCCTTAGTTTTGTATGAATCAGGGAAGAGCTAAAATCCCCATCATTTTTTTGTTTCACTTTTTTTTAGAGATTTCTCTTCCCTTCCTGTTTTATAGAAGCAACAAAAAAAAAGAATAAAAAATCAAAAGTTCATTGCACAGAATTGTCTTTTCCCTTCACCTATTGCTAGGATGACAACTTAGAATGTTGGATTTCCTCATTCTGTTTTAATGACTGTGATCACCAGGCAAAACAAAAGGAGTGAATATCCCCAGCAGGGATACTGACCATAGCAAAAACATGATGCATTGTCTACCCTTACCTTTTTTATTTGAGACAAAAAAGGTTTTGCCTTTACGTACACCTTAAAGTGGAAGTAAACCCAAAACTCACCCAAAACAATAAAATCACACCTTCAATCCTGTAGATCAGTATGTCCATCGGAGGTTTCTTCCATCGGGTCATTCTGGTATCCGTCTAAAGGCTGGAGCAGACGTAGCGCCAGGCGCTGCCATCTTCTTTTCTTCTGGGTTCTTCCTCCTAGGTCACCCAATCTCGCACTGTGCAGGCACAAGATCAGGTGACGTAGATTGGGAAAAAACTTGCCTATCTCACTGCGCATGCTTAAGATCGGCAACTTTTTTCCCTATTGATGAAAGAGCTCTTTCTGCCCATGCCCTGAGATGCTCGGTCATGCACAGAAGGACCAGCCAAGAGCCTCCCTGGATGCATGACGTAGGTCTGTGGGAGGTGCGCTCCTATTAATTCTTAATTGCTTAGGTCGGGGGTGTCAAACTCAAATACACAGTGGGACAAAATAAATACTTAGACAAAGTCGCGGGCCAAACTTGAAACTGAAAAAGCACTGCTACTACAATTCCCTGCGTCAAGAATACAGTCCAATGCAGAGCTTAATGGTATGAGTTGCTGGAACTCCCTCTTCACTGAAATAGCACGGCCACTACAATTCCCTGCGTCCACAGTCCAATGCGGGGCCACGCATAGGCAGAGAGACCGCTGGTCTAAAGATGTGATGCCGGGAATTGTAGTAGCGTGGCTAGTTCAATGGAGCGGTTGGCCAGCTGCAATTCATATTTAGGATTCCTTTTGGGGCCAAAAAAGGAAGGACATTGCGGGCCAGAGTTTGACACTCCTTGCCTAGGTGATTGAGAATAAAGGGGGTGGTGCTGGGCTTAAAAAAACACAAACAAAATTTTTACTTTAAATAAAAGTGTTGTCTAATGTAAAGTGAAAATTCAGAGCTTAGGTACGCTTTAACTTCTTTTACACAATTATTTAACAAGACCATGAATGTAAACACACTCATATTTTATGTATGACAAATCCAATTTAGTTTTCCTGAGATTGCCTGGTCTGTTTAGAAGTAAGGGAACTTTGCTCTGTGCCAGAATTTCAAGAACAGAGGGAAATTAATTAAGAAAATCCATACTCAGATTTACTGATTGCATGTAAGTGTTTGAACTCAGATAGGCATGGGCTTTTTCTATATCTTTCACAGCTGCCATGTGCTATATCTATTTCTATTACTGAACTGAGAACAAAATAACATCATTCAGCCCTTTACAATACACATACGAATAACCTGCAGTGCCCTATTCAAATATGGGGCCTACTCTACAATCGTTTCCGGGTCACACCCCCTATTCTGATTGGTCTTTGTACACTCGCATAGGTCGCAAAGTCTCTGCGTCACAAAGCGGCGCGGCCATTTTATTTGTGGTGGGGTTTTATTTATTATCGGCGGCAGCTGCTTCACCTGAGGTGTTCCGGTAAGTGCCGGTAATGGGCTCTTGTAATGTTACCAATGTGCCGTGACATGTATAACTTGTATGAATGTACATGTAAAAGATGTAGGAAAATGACCGTTGTTAGGGTAGTGGGTTCAATTTTCTGTATTATATAATGATATTAATCATGTGCTGCAGTAACCATGGTGATGCTGTATTTCCACATTCTAAACCACCAGTAGATATGTAACATGCTTAGCTCTCTACACATGGTGGCTGCATTGGTTTTTCCAGGTATTTTCTGAAAGTACAAAATCCGTAGATCCTGATAGAAATACAGTGATAACTCCTATATGGTAACTACAGAAATACCCTCCCCCCCCCATTGATAAAAATATAAAAGTGTCTGTGGTGTAAATGTGGAGGGAAACATAGGGTGACAACACTGTTTCATAGATACAGTATAGTCAGGGAGCGTTGTCACCCTGGGACAGGAAGTGTATTTGCCGTTAAATAGTGGGAAATGGCTTGCAAGAAGTTCTCAGCCAGCACATGTAAGGTTTGGGTGCTATTCAGGTCTTTGGAGGGTCCCGGGGTGGGCAAATCAACCTTTAGATATTTGCTTGCAGAGTCTGAAACAAAGTGTGGCGATGCTGTAACCACCAACAGCCTGCAAGAAAAAAAATATGGACGTATTTTGTTTCATTATTATTAATACACAGTATTTATATAGTGCCGACATATTACGCAGCATTGTACAAAGTCCATAGTCATGTCACTAGCTGTCCCTAAAAGGGCCCACAATCTAATGTCCCTACCATAGTCATATGTCTTTATTGCAGTCTAGGGCAACGGTCACCAACCTTTTGGACCTCACGGACCACTAAATTCATAATTTTAAATCCCGTGAACCAATGGTAAGAGTTTTTTTTAAAAAGATAAATACATTTGTAAAATAATGATCCTCCTAATGGTGCCTGACGAGGACTGTGGAGACTCTGATTCATTGATCAGCTCACGGTTAAGTGAAGTATTACTATTGGTACTATTATCATTAGTTGCATTATCTTTGGTATTACTAAAGAAATGCAAAATATTAGTTTGCTTTTTCTCACTCTTTTTGGGTTTATTTAATTCCAATCTAAAGCTGCGTACACACTTGCAATAATTATTTATGGAAACAAACGACCGATCGGTCGTAAATCGCTCACAAAAAAGGTGACCAACGACGCAGACGAACAAGGATTGTCGTTGGAAATGAACGACCATCACAGCGGGTCTGATTGGCCAACCATCGTTCACTATCCATTGTGCGTACGTTCGTTCCGTGATCGTGCATGTTTCTGCAATACACTCTCTCCTTTACATGTCACTCCCTGCATCGTTCAAATGGTTGTATCTAGCGTGTGTACACTATTGGTGGATTATTTTCGAACAATTGTATGGTTACAGCATGTACAAAATTGTGAACAATACAATTGTTCAAATATAATTGTGCATATTCGTTGATCAGTCGTAATCGTTTGTTTTCTAACAATAATTATTGGAAGTGTGTACCTAGCTTAAGACCAATCGAGAAATGATAGTCATCAATGTCAAACTATTTCCACGCGATAAAAATATCGTACTAAAAAAAAAAAAATTCACTAATTCGCAAAAAAGCCGAAATAACCAAAAAGTAAAAAAAAAATACACTTGCCTTCAATCCTGCAGGGCAGTCCGATCCATCCGGAGGTCTCTTCCATCAAGTCCTGCGTTGTCCCGGCATCCGTCAGCGAGCGGGTGCGCCTGGTGCCACTATCTTCGTCTCTTTTTCCGGGTTCTTCCTACGTCACCCAACCCAGGCGCAAGATCGTGTGGCGGAGGTTGGGGAAAAAAATTTGCCGATCTCACTGCACATACGTGAGATTGGCCAAAACAAATTTCCCCATGAAAAGGCTTCTTCTGCGCATGTCCAAGATGTTTGGGCATGCACACAAGGAGCACCCAAGAGCCTCCTGGGATGCCTGTTGTAGATAAAGTGTTGCAAAACAGACCTTACATAAAAGGGTTATGCTTTAAGGGTCATACTTACCTAAAAGAGCATCTGAGAAATAAACAAATAAAATAAAACAATCAGATGAGAATCAGTATTCGTGGAGATTGTTGTAATGGTGGAAACGATACTGAAGTGCAATGGTTGCCTCATACAACTTAACACTACACTGACGTCACGCTGCTCCTCCCTTGTTTTTTTGTCTCTAGTACAGTTCATGACTTTAGTGCAATATAAAGGCAAAAATTGTCATTCAGAATCTAGGCATTTATTAGAATATTATTTTTTTTATTAATAAAAATTGCTGAGATTCCAACATGGAACCCAGTGCTGCACAGTGCTAATGTTTTTGTGAACAAGATAGTGTTAAGTTGAACTTTGCATTAAGATAAAAAATCCAGTTATGTTTTAAAAATCAGGTAGATTAATGATTACTCATGATAAATTTGAACGATCGTATTGTGCACAGTTCTGTACATGCTTTAACTATGAAAAATAATCCACCAATAATGTACACACACTAGATTTGATCGCTTGAACGATGCGGAAAGTGACACAGAATCAAGATCACTGAACGACCATGTTGTTCATTTCCAGCAACATTCCTTTGTTCATTGGCATTGTTGGCCAGTCATTGTGCACTTTTTTAACAATTATCAAACAAACGGTTGTTAATAGTTTGTTTCTAATGACAATTATTGCAAATGTGTACGTAGCCTTAGTAAAGACCTGACAACGTATTCATCGGGTGCTCTTCATGTTACTCCCATGCCCTGACATACAGATGATAAAGAGGGACATATACATGTTTCTGTAAAAAAAAAGCAGCAGGTAAAGGATTTAGACCAGAGAGTTACCTGTAAATGCTCAAAGTAAAATTTTATTGAAAAACTTTGTTCACTTTTGCTTTTTAAAAAAAACTTCTGCAGTATTTGACCTTATAATATTTGTATTTCAGGTCATAAGACAGTGCTGCCCTTCCTTGTACCATCATGGCTGACGTTAAGAATTTTCTTTATGCGTGGTGTGGGAAGAAGAAAATAACTCCCAATTATGATATCCGTTCTGCTGGCAACAAGAATCGGCAAAAGTTTTTATGTGAGGTAATGTATAACTGAGAGTTTCCCAGATGTTTTGTAGCTCCACCACCAAAGCGGTCATGTGACTGCTCAGAAAAAAGGTATCCTTTTTTCACATTATGTTAGGTCGGTGAGCATTGCTATTAATTATTTAACATGTCTTATGTGTACAGGTATTTTATTGTGGTTATATTTGTCGCTGGCTTCATCGATGTGATAAATCATTCTACAATATGAAGAGCTGGTTTGCCCTGATATTTATGCTTTCCTTCACAGTGCGGAGTTTGGTTTTTGCTCTGTTTGTATTAAAGCAAAAAACATTTGTTCCTCACTTGTCAGTTATCCAGCCTTGTATTGGCAGACATTTATATCGGAATACAATGCATTGCTAACACACATTGTTGTCTAACAGGTTCGTGTAGATGGCTACAATTACACAGGCATGGGAAATTCTACAAATAAAAAAGATGCCCAGAGTAATGCAGCCCGTGATTTTGTAAACTACCTGGTCCGAATTGGAGAAGTCAGAAGTGATGAAGTGCCATCATTCGGGGTGAGTAAAAGCTATTTGACTTGTATATATTGTGATGGGCAAGCACAGTGGCTCAGAGCTTAGCACTTTGGCCTTTGCAGCACTTGGTCTTAAGTTTGAATCTCAGCCAGGACACTGCATCTATCTGCATGCAATTTGCAGGTTCTTCCTGTGTTTGCATTGTTTTTCTCCCACATTCCAAAAACATGCGGTTAGTTGATTGGCTTTCCCGTAAAATTGATCTTGGACTGTGATAATGACATATGACTATGGTAGAGACATTAGATTGTGAGCCCCTTTGGGGGACAGTTAGTGAAATAAATATGGACTTTAAGTACTGCGTAATATGTTGGTGCTGTATAAATATAATATTCATAATATTCTTTTTTATTAGAAACATGATTTCCCTTGTCCAGGATATGTTATACCTGTTGTAGAACTGTTGAGTAATTTTGCCATTCATTCTATTAGTAGATTCAGAAGTTTTATGCATGCAGGTGAATGTGCCATGAAAGCAGATATGTATCTCTAACAAAATAAACCTTTCTTATTTTTATTCATAGCAGGTTAGCCAGGAGGACAATAGAGATGGTTTTCAGCCTGTAAAATCAGAAGAATTTGATGGCCCTGCTGGAGGTCCATTACCACCACACTTGCAACTGAAAGCTGAAACTGGCAGTAAGTGTTATAGAAGAAAAAGCTAAGAAATTGAGGTTGAATATGTTTTTAATTAGTTGGAATGATTACTTGCTTTTAGATTTTGCTTAAAATATTCATGTATCTTCATTTTAAAAGCAAACATTTATTACGGACATATAGTGTTTCAGATTACTCTTGATTAGTCTGATAGGGCCGTTGCAAAGCTACATAAACTAGAGATGGGGGTGGGGTTGTTTTTATTGGATACATTCATCTGTGAATTTTCAGTTGGATCTGGACAGCAAGTGTTCAAATCAGAGAAGACCTTTCACCTAAACCAAATCCTCACCCCTTTCTATTTTTAAAATTTCTGTACTTGTCTTCCACCCACCTCTTCCAGTTTCTTACCGCCGTAACATGTAAATCCTGCAGCCATTTAAAATGCACCTGTCACACATCCTAGAAGGCTGCATAATTCAGCCCAGGACCTTTTTGAAGTGTATGTAAGGCCCAGTGATGATGCAACTATCTTGCACATGCATGTCAAATCAGGCGTTGTCATTGGAGCGCCTTTTTACAAGTAAATGACCCAATGCAATACATACGTTAGGCAGTTTTTGAGGTTATAAACTAGTGTAAAAGTTTTCTATATTGGATAAATGCTTAACTTAAGTTCTGTACATTTTTTTTTTTTTTTAAAGGTGAATCATTTGCTTCAAATTTGGGATATGGCCCTCAAACTGGTGGAGCAAACTGGGAACGTGGAGCCAATCTGAAGGATTATTATTCCAAGAGAGATGAGCAGGAAGCTAAAGCAGTATGTTATATAAAATGTACTATAGATGTAGTTCGTTCAGGAAGTTGAATACAACCTAATTAGTTATTGTTAAGCCTTTCACCTTGCAGCAATAGTCTTCAGTGACAGCACAGTTGTCTAGGTGTGTAAGACCAGAACTACTCAGTCAGTTGTTGTTGTTGTTGGCATGGAAGGGTTCTTTATCTGGATAGGATTACATGAGCACAATGTCATGCTTCTCCCCATCACAGAGCTATATACCCAGGAATGTGTGAATACATTTCCTGTCATTCATAATTGCCTGCCAGAGGATACCTATTGTAATCTCCTATATTAGACCAAAGCATTTTGACAGGATTTGCACCTTGGGACAGCTTTTATACAGCATGTGCAGTACACTTAGGCATATTGCACTGAGCAATTACATGAACAGAGTTCAACTTTGTAAAAAAAAAAAAAAAAATCACCAGGTATCAGAAGCCGATTTATATACACAGTTCTAGGCTTTTCCAGCCCAATATTTAGCACACTTGCTTTTTTCTGACGGGATCGTTGCCTTTGGACGTCTGGTTAGTTCTCATATATTCCCTGACTTGGCAAAATGAAGTAAAGTTAACTGCTTGCATTGTCAGGATTTTGTGGCTTCTAGTGCTGGAGTTTTTTGAAGTCATGCAATTAGGCACCCATCTTGTGGCTTTTAAATGAGCATTTTAGGAGATTAATATATAGTGTGGATTGTTTGTAATCCTTCAGATGAGATACAGATGCATGCAAGGCACAAAATAATTATTTTACTGCTTTAGCTCAGATATTTATAACCGAAGTGGGACATGTTTTGTGTGCCTATTAATCTAGCTTGGCGGCAAACTACAGCCCTTTCATTTGTACAAAATTGAGGTAAATGCTTTTATTGTCTCCCTTTGTGTATAGACTCTGGAGTCTGAAGAAGTGGACTTGAATGCTGGTCTGCATGGGAACTGGACCCTTGAGAATGCTAAAGCTCGTCTCAATCAGTTCTTCCAAAAGGAAAAGACACAAGCAGATTACAAGTACTCACAAGTAGGGCCTGATCACAACAGGTTTGTGTGTTTTTTTTTTTTGTTTTTTTTTTGCATTTTAAGTGTTGAGTTGGGTTGCTTTTTTCATGTCTTTTTGTGACATTGGAGGTTTGTTTTCATTTGTTATATTAGTTGAGCACAGGTATGCATTGGCCACTTATGTAATTTAACTGATTTAAGAGTTACAACAGTAAAATACCTGCTTTTTTACAAAAACAAAAAAAAAATATAGGGTTTTGGCAAATGCTTCTTTGCTTTTTTTACAGACTTTCAGTTTCCATTATATTTCTTCGTATATCTGTCATCTCCCCCAATAATAATGACCTTCCTGCATTTTGGGAGAGATGGTCCTTCTGGGATTCCAGGAAATTGGGTTATATTCCTTTTGTAAGACTTTTCTTTTTTGGAAGGAGTTATTTTTAATAGTTTAAATTAACCTTTCACTCTGTGTCATGGTAATATTTCATTTTTTATTAGATTTTTTTAGGAATTACCCAGCCAGATATCATACAGCGCATGTGTGTTTCTCAGCCTGCTGATGTAACGGAGAGTATTACAGGGAGTATTTTACTTACTCCTAGTGAAACTCGTTTAACACAAAACTTTGTGTGCAATGAACTTGAGAATGAATTTCAGGTTGTAATTTTCAAGATGTGAATCTTGGATGTAAAACAAGAACAAATCTTGTAAGGGTGACACAATCTTTAAAATGAACCACCTGAACAATTGCTGTGCTCTTAAAACTTTAATCTGTGTGTTTATATAAAATGGTTCTGCGTTATTGAATAAAATAAGGGTGACATTGGGAATCTGCATTATTTTCTTCAGACATGGGCTGACACTTAGGCTGGACTAAGTAAATCCCATGTGAAGGTATTTACTGATTGCTGATTCCTGGTGTCACTCTCTTTAGGTGAACAAAAGATTGGCTGAGAAACACACAGGCACCGCAGTCTAATAGGGGGAGACTTGCAGGTTAGTACCAAATTGGGTTGTATCCTTGTTTGATGGATTGAAGGGAACTGCTTCTAGCATTGTGTGAGTGATGTAAAGAATCTGAAAATGTGACTTTCCAATGCATATAGTTTGTGAAATATAGGTGTGCTTTTAGTTCCTTGGCCTTAATATTTCCTTCAAATACCTTATAAGTATGCTTATTCAAATGTGTGTGACCCTCCAGGTTTCCAAATAATATTGTAGCATGTACTTGTTCTGTGCGTTTTGCTTGCTAACAGTTAGGTGTTCCAAAAACTGTCATGAGTTTTTTTTTTTTTTTTTTCTTCGAATGCCAGAGGTTTGCATACATGCATTTGATTTATTTTATGCATGGTATTTACCTATTAAAGTCTCTTTTATTATCAGGCTAAAGCTCTGTGACTTCTCCTGGGTGCTGCCTTTTGAATGTGATATCTGCAGCCCCAGCGCACTGCAAAAGCAAAGCTGTCACCTAAGTGATACTGTATAATGGAATCTCCATAATGTATGTTACATGCAAAAATTGTGAACCTTGTCTATCTTCACAGGAGCTTTATAGCAGAAATGACCCTGTTTGTTAAACAACTTGGACGGAGTAAGTAGACTTAAAAAACATTGCTTTAGCAGAAGTCCCCTTTCAATTTACTTCCCATAGCTAACAGAAACACATTACAGTACATTAAAACCGCTATGCAGTATTCTTTACAATACCTATTTTCAAACTTGATGAAATATTTAGGTTAGTTACTTTATCTTCATCTCAGCATATGGTTGTTGTGGTGAGTACATTATATAAATGTTAAAAGAAGCAAAGCATGTGAAGTGGTCATTAAAAAAGTGTAGCATTGCATTGGTATTCACTGGTGAAATGTCTCTTACATTATTGAAGTGTTCACTTGCTGATCAAGGGAAAAAGCCCCCCTGACAGTCAGTCAGTGGTATAGATGGTCATTGGGAGCTGGACACCCCTTATGCTACCTGTGGGTGGGAGAAGTCCTGACTTGTTCTAGAGGCTTTTTTTAGTATTTTTTTTTTTGTCTGCTTTTAGAGTCATATCATTTTATACATACATTCTCAGTTCTATATAGCCAACTATAATGTTTATATTAAAATTGTGTTTAAAACAGTTAACAATTAGCAGTCTTTATCACCAGTCTTGTTGCTTTACAGGAATTACTGCCCGTGAACATGGCTCTAATAAGAAACTGGCTGCACAGTCCTGTGCTCTATCCATTGTGCGCCAGCTGTATCATTTAGGGGTCATTGAGGCTTACACTGGACAAACCAAGAAGAAAGAAGGAGAATCTGTAAGTTTCCCACAATAAATGTTTAGATGTAAAAAAGAGTTCAGAAATGTGCTACACACTGGACAGGCATATTATATTTAAACAGAGGTCTGTAAAACTATAGTCATTAGAGATGATTGGAACCATGTGAGCTGCTTTCTTAAGTTTTAGTCCTGGTAGTGGGCACCTTTGTTGTATCAATATACGTCCACAGTAGAATGTATTTTGCTTGCTTGTTTTTGTGGTTCTTGTTGGGCAACTCTTTTTATATCTGTTAGCGTCTTTTTCTGTACAGGTTGAACCATATGAAGTGAATCTTTCTCCTGATGTTGAAAAGCAACTCCAGAGTATTGTTCAGGAGCTGGGCATTGAACTGCCATACCCTGTAAGTAGGTTTTCTTTTTCAATGTCATTCAGGGCTTGTACAGTAAGGCAAAGAGACATCTGCAAATTATTACAGACCATGGCACCTCCTTCGTTCATTGTCATATTTTCAGTTGTCATGAGAAATCACCCAAGAGAAGTGAGAAATATGGTTGAAGGGTAGTTTAAGTGTCAAGGGGCCTATTGGAGCAGAGGTGTTTTTTTAGGTGATATCTCACTGGTTTAAGTAAAAGGCTTTTTCAGGGCACCTTGGGTATGGGCAGCTACAAGATGAGTGTGACAGTTCCATTTTAAGATGGCAGGCCTAAATGGTGGTAGTTGTAGCTTCACAACCTACTGAGTTGCTAACCCACGTGGCTGGTTAAGCACTGAACTCTATACTCGGGTCATGCATTCTTTTGCTGCTAAGCCATGTTTGGATAATAGCCATGACGCTTGACCCAGTTATTTCAGTTATTTTTATTGTCAATTATTGTTACTTCATTATTTTTAAAGTATATTAGATAACTTAAACCGGATAAACTGTGATTTGATAAATTTGCCAAGAAATAAAGCCATAAATGTTCAGTTAATGATAATGTAAGAGCTACTCAATGCTGGTTGTTGGTTATCTTTCAGTTTAGGTTTTAGTAACTATAGAGATTGCATAGATCTAATTCAGCTACCATTTTCAGTTCCATAGTGTAACTGTAAAATTAATGTTATCTATCCGTTCTTTCCTAGTTGGTTTTGGGATTGGGTAGAGTAGTGATATTATTGCAGCTTATTTCTGTCTTTGCTTAAATAAAACAAATTGATGATTTAGTTGTGCTGTAGACTGAGGATAGCTGGTGGTATTTACAAGTTCCCATACAATTTTGAAACTAGTAAATGTAATGTGAATAAATATATTTTGTAAAATGGTTTCCTACTCTGTTTGTTTTTATTATTTTACCAAGCTCCCTACTAAAATATAATTTATTTACAGCCTGAAGACCCTAGCCAGCCCGTATCTCTTAATTTGGGAAAGCTGGTGCATTTTGAGCCCTCTCAGCGGAGTCTTGGTGGAGTGGTACCTTGGTCTCCTCCACAAGAGAACTGGAACCCCTGGACTAGCAGCAACATTGATGAGGGTCCTCTGGCTTTTGTGAGTATTTTCAATATGTTATATTTAAATGTTTAGGTCCAGTTGTGCTTAAAACTTCACACTAAAAACGTCAGTGGTCAGGCAAAACAAATTTCACTTACTTTGAATGGAACTCCAATTAAAATATACAACATCACAGAAAAGCACAATCATGGAACAAAGCATAGCAATAATACCCTTTTACAGTTTCCATACCCTTAGTTTTTAATACTGTGTATTTTCTCTTTTAGCAACCATTATGACATGCAGTGATAACTGTGAATTATGCCCTTAATTTAGGTTGGGTTTTGTTGCCAATTTTTCTTAGCAAAAAACTTCCAGGTCTTGGATTTGCACATTTGAGATCTCCCCAAAGCGGTTTAATGATACCAAGATCAGCAGACTGTAATGGCCTCCCCAGCACCTTCACTTTTTCTTCCTGTAGCCACTGAAGGGTTGACTTGGCCTTGTATTTTGGATCATTGTTTTGCTTAAAGATTCAAGTGTGTACCATGCACAGCTTTGGGACTGATGAAAGCAAATTGTCCTAATTTTTCTGGTAACTTGCTGCATTCATCTTGCCATCATTTTTCATGGATGCCTAACTACCCTTAATTATAACCTACACTTCCTCTTAATCACATCATCGAACCTGTATGTCAACTTGAATATTATTAGCCCCATCATTTAAGGGTTTGCAAACTTTTGATCAGGCCTCTTTGTTAGTTTCAATCATAACATAAATCAAACACACAATTATGTGATAATAAATTACTCTGAGCACAAAACAAAATGAAAGTTTTCTACATTCTAATTTTCCAAAGAATGACTGATACTTCCCAACCGTATGTAAACTTATGTGCACAACTGTAAACTATGTTTTTTTTTTTTTTTATACATATAATTTTGCTTTTAGCAATAGCAAGATTCTGAACAATGTGTAGCATCATTTTACATGATTTGATCTTTTTTTAATCCTTTTTGTAGGCAACACAGGAACAAATCAGCACAGACTTGAAGAGTGACCTTATGTACCAGCTTGAAAATGATAAGGACTTGCAGCAGGTGGGGCTCAGACTTCTTTGGCAGTCTGGTTACCATGTTCACTGTCTGTATAACAAATATTGTGCCTAGGAGTTCACCTTTTTTAATTGACTGAAAGAGTTCATTTTATAGATGGAATTTTCCATTCGCCAAATGGTTCCTCTTCACCACCTGGAAATAATGTTGAGCTTCAAGTTGGTATAGCAGTCTGGCTTTTAATTCAACTCCAAGCTGAAATGGTTCAGCATTGTAATCTTGTTTCTTCAGCCATGAACACTAATAAAAATTCATCTTGTAGCTGCAAGCAAAATCTTAGGTGGATGCATCTTTCCTAATGGCCACATTTTACTGTCCAGAATACGGCAAAGCCACAAAAGGAACATCCTATTTCTAATTTATCATCCTTTTCTGAAAAAGAAAATTTAAAGCAAGCTGTCATGGTAATAGTTGTTTGGTGCAGTAGTGCCAATGAAGCAGTTTGACTAAGGTCACCTCAAGGTACCTTGGCTAAAACCATTGCCTAACTGTAACTAGGAAGCAGTCTTCTTGAATACAGAAGGCTTTCAAGCATACAGGTGTATGCATAGTTAATGTTCATTAAATGGTAGATACTTTCACAACATCTTATGTAAGGAGAATATGAAGCCTTTCATGTGTCTAGGATTGTAGACTACATACAAGAGACATATTTTATATAGTTGTCTTTTATATGTGAAGAAAAAATAAAATTCTTCTTTCCCTTTTGTAGATCTTAAGCGATCGGGAGTCTCTGCCTGTCAAGAAGTTTGAGAGTGAAATCCTGAGTGCAATTCACAATAATCCAGTGGTTATTATCAGAGGAGCTACTGGTTGTGGTAAAACCACCCAGGTGCCGCAATACATTCTAGACGAGTTTATCCATAATGATCGAGCTGCCCAGTGCAATATTGTGGTAACTCAGGTACGGATGGCCTCTATAATAGGTCTTAAATTTTTTTGCAAAAAAGTAAATTATATGTAAAGCTGAAACCGTATGTTATGTATCCACAGAATATAGAACGGTAGAACTTCTTTCATGTTTCATTTGCCTGTGTCCTTGGGAGGGAGATTTATCTTTCCTATCAGTCCTGGTACTCCGCCTTCAGTACAGGAAATGATGGGAAATTGTTTTTGAGTTGTCACAGGAACAGTGGGTGAGGGCAAATCTTCCAATTTTGAAACTTGTTCTGGTACAACTGTTAAATAGGGTACATCCCCTCACTTAGGGAGGTTTGCTTTTATTTCTTGGCATACTTTGGCACAGGACGTAAGGTGAAATCTCCAAGACTAAACACAGAGTACACAAAAAAATCATGAATGTCGTCTTAACCATTCTAAAAAGGAGGAAAAAGGATTTAGTTTTCCATACATTTTAAGATTTTCACCTTGTTTGTACATGTGTTTTCAGCCTCGTAGAATTAGTGCAGTGTCTGTGGCTGAGCGAGTTGCCTTTGAAAGGGGGGAAGATATTGGAAAAAGCTGTGGTTACAGTGTGCGATTCGAATCTGTGCTCCCTCGTCCTCATGCCAGTGTGCTCTTCTGCACCGTGGGTAAGAATTTGCATTCTTTCTGATGTGGATAATAAAAATTAGATTTTTGAATAAGTATTTAGTGTTAATTCTAATATTCCTAATATATCTAACTTGGCAGGTGTACTTCTGAGAAAACTGGAATCTGGTATTAGAGGGATCAGTCACGTCATTGTGGATGAAATCCATGAGCGGGACATTAATGTGAGTATGCCTGTGTAAACTGTTTGAATTTGGCTATCCTGATAATTACAAAACAATTACTTTTATTTTTTAAGAAAGCTCTAATGGTTTTATTTATTTATTTTTTCAGACAGACTTTTTGCTTGTTGTACTCCGAGATGTTATTCAAGCTTTCCCTGAAATTAGGGTTATACTTATGTCTGCCACAATAGATACAACCATGTTTTGTGAATATTTCTTTAACTGTCCGGTCATTGAAGTCTTTGGCAGGACTTTTCCAGTGCAAGGTATGTTTTCGACAAAGTATACATTCTTCTTCATCAGGCATGTATGTTTTATGAGTTGGATTTATTTGCTATATGGTCTAAAAAACTATTAAAAAAAAAAAAAAAAAAACTTTCTACAAGTTTCAAATGCACACAAGGCTTTAAATATAATGTCATAGTGTGTTTATTAGTATTGTGTATGTACTGCATTTAAAGAGATGGAGTCCGGATATTAATATTCTTACAGCACCATCCCAAAGAATGTTGTCGTGTTTTTTGTGCAAACCAATGCATTACTACTGTGTCTTGTAGCAACTTGGTAGTCGACAGGAAAAGTCTGCATTCGGTGTCTCTAGCCAGTAATAATGCTTCGGATGCATAATTAATGTGGTAAAAATTTGTTTATTTTTTTATTTTTTATTTTTTTGGATATGATCTATGTATGTTACTTATAACTCTATACGCTATAGAGATACCATATTTCCCATTTAACAGGAAAACTAGATATGTAAATGATTTGGGTAAATTATTTTACTGGTTTCTATGAAAGAACATAATGGCTTTTTGTCTGAACTACCATTATGTGTAATTTGATGTGACCTATTGACAGAATATTACCTGGAGGACTGTATTCAGATGACTCGGTTCATCCCACCTCCAAGGGACAAGAAGAAGAAAGACAAAGATGAAGAGGGAGGAGAGGACGAGGAGGTAAGTGATCATTTGTAAGCAGTTGGTATATGCGCTGCTAAACTGTGACCTATATTTTAACTGTCTATATCACCCCCCCAATACATCAATACATATCTTATGCTCACCAGGCAGTGTACACTGAATACATTAAGCAGTTTTCACTGTAAAGACTCCTATACGTAACTCTACTTGATAACCTTTTTTTTGTCTCACTTCAAGTGCTCATCCTAGATTTTCATTGCTGTTTTTAAGGATAAACCGCTAGTCTACAAATTACCACAAATGATAGCTCAGGTTCTGGTAGCTGCTGCTGTTAAAACTCCTTTGTTTGAGAACACTCTAGTGTTTGTCAAAACTTTGGGAGGCAATGATGATGGCAAAGAAGGCATCAGGAAGGCAATTAATAAAACTGCCCTTTTGGAGTTTGTGTGCTGAAATAGGGTTCATCAAGTTGTAAACATTTTATGGTGTTTTGTTTATTTTTTTCTCTTTAGACAAATTGTAATCTCGTATGTGGTCCTAATTATGGCCCAGAGACCCAGCGTTCAATGTCTCAGTTGAGTGAGAAGGAGACGCCTATCGAACTTATTGAAGCGCTTCTAAAGTACATTGAAACTCTAAATGCACCTGGTGCTGTTCTGGTGTTTTTACCTGGCTGGAACCTAATTTACACAGTGCAGAAGCATCTCGAGATGAACCCACATTTTGGTAAATTTTGTTTGAAAACTTTTGTATGCATATGTTAAGATTTGTATTAGATGACAGCCTGTCAGCTTCCTTTCCTATTCACCTTTTAAAAATAAGATTTGGTGTTTTGACAACGCGCTCCTTTTGTCACTTCATTATAAAGTGCGGTACGAGTACTTAGCAAAATTATAATCCCTTTCAGTATTTTATCTAAGTATCAGTGTTTGGTAGACAGAATGTACCTGAGCTCAGAAACTTATTTTAGATACTGTATTGGCTGTCAACGTCATTGTTTCATAATATAACAACTGTTAACAGGCATTGGGACTTTTTGAGAAACACCATTATGCAAAAGTTAAATGTAGCTCTTTTCTTTCACATCTTTGACTTTTTCAGGCAGTCACCGATACAGGATTCTGCCACTGCATTCTCAAATTCCACGAGAAGAGCAGAGGAAGGTGTTCGATCCTGTTCCAGATGGTATGATCAAGGTAAACCTTCCCCCCCCCCCCAGACACACTCTATATGCAAAGCATAGTGATGTGTGCTTTTCTTAATTTAAATATTTTTATTAAATTTAAAATACAATGAAAGTATGTGAAATAACAAATAAAACTAACACAGTACATATAGATAAATAGGAATAAACATAGTGATCTGTGCTTTAAGTATTCTGTATTTTTTTGAAGCTCTAAAGTATTTATTCCTATTTTCAGGTAATTTTATCTACAAACATTGCTGAAACCAGTATTACTATCAACGATGTGGTTTATGTCATAGATTCCTGCAAGTAAGTTTCTATTGATTAGCCATAAACTTGGTGGTGCTATAACATTTTGATTTTTCAAGGATTTGTGTGTGGAATAGTAATTACACATATTTTCTTCTGTCATCCTTAGAATGCCAGACTGGGTGGTATGTGAGATTTTGCATAAGCATTGGGAATATCTTAAAACCATGTTATGGTGCCATTATAACCTATGTCATCTTTTTTGAGTCCTACTCTATAGCAAAGAGCGGGATGAGGAGTGCTCGCACTGCCAAAGCCATTTATTGCAGATTTAAGTGAAAAAATTGCCTGGTTGTTACAAGCAATATTTTAATCCTAGAACATGGGTTATCTGGCTTCTTTGGTCACCGCTCGAATAAGTACAAGTCACTACAGGGGGAACTTATTTACATGTTCTGGAAGTACACTAAATTGGTACATTACTGCTAACAGGCATTTACTCATATCTGTTTAATCATTCCACTTACAACTTCCCCCTGACCCCAAACTTAGAATTTTGAGTTCTCCTATGCAAACCACTATAGCACTGCCACTGAATAAAAGCTTCTGTTAACACTTTGGATACAAAAATGACACGATGAATGGTTACTACAGATGTGTAATACAGAAAAATACAGATATTTCCTAAATCGGGGTATGTTATATTTGAATATTTCCAAACTACTCTGGGTGCTCTTGTATGTGATCATTGCAACTGGAAAAGTAATGACCCACACATGTCATTCTTTAGGTTATGAACCTCTTTGTTTTTTTTTTTAATTTTATCTTTTAACTACCTTTATCACAAAAGAGAAACTGTCCAGAAGGGAATTTCAATTAGCCCCAGTAAACCGGTTGACCGAATGTGTCTAGCCTCAAAAAATTCTAGAAATGTGTTAAGAAGGAAAGGGAAGGCTATTTGAAAGGCACCCATTATTTAAAATTATAATTACCAAATTTCTAGAATTATTTTTTAACTAATTATTCACTTTTTTCCTCCTTAAAAAAAAAAAAAAAAAAGAGTTCTAGTGGTATTCTAGGCCTAGCCTGAACACCATCTGTATGTTGTTTGTGTGTGTTCCCTGTGTCTGCATGTGATTACTCCCACATTAACCTACCAAAACATTTGGAAGGTTGATTTATCTTCCAATAAATTTGGCCTAGACTAGGTTAGGGACATTAGGAGACATAACTATGAACTCTGTAAAGTGCAGCATATTATGTTGGCACCATGCAAATGCATATGGAAGTGCTAGGTCCAAGATTTGAATCTCGGCCAGGACACTATCTGCAGTTTCTATGTTCATCCCATGTTTGCGTGGGTACTCCAGTCTCCTCCCACAAAAAACAAGCAGTATGGTTAATTGGTTTCCTCTGAAAATTGGCCTTAGACTGTTTGGATGTGTGTGACAAAAGACTATGGTAGGAACAATAGATTGTGCGCCCCTCTGTGGGATAGTTAGTGACATGACTATGGTCCTTGTAAAGTACTGTGTAATATGCAACTTAATGATTATAATGTATGACTGCTTTTAATACAGTTTAATTTTCCTCCAAGACAACATGTTAAACCTTGTAACCTTTTTCTTATTCTCTTTACAGGCAAAAGGTAAAACTGTTTACATCTCACAACAACATGACAAATTATGCTACAGTTTGGGCTTCGAAGACTAATCTTGAGCAGCGAAAAGGAAGAGCAGGACGTGTACGACCTGGATTTTGCTTCCATTTGTGCAGCAAAGCACGCTTTGAACGGTGAGAGACCCACCAATCAGATTTTACACTGTTCAGAATTGTGTTAGTAATGGAATTATGTACATTTACTTTGTGTTCTATTGAACTACTGCAAATAATGTTACCTTTTTGATACCATTATTTTGTAGTTTGGAAACTCACCTTACACCAGAAATATTCCGTACTCCATTGCATGAGGTTGCCCTGAGTATTAAGCTCCTTCGTCTGGGTGCTATAGGCCAATTCTTGTCAAAGGCTATAGAGCCCCCTCCATTGGATGCTGTGATAGAAGCTGAGCACACACTGAGAGGCAAGTAATGTTTGGGTCTCTAGATTCAGACCTTTGTTGGTTTGAGCAGATAACAGCTGGCTGCAAATCTGCTCCAAATGTGGATGTTTTGTATCATTGTTTAAATGTTAAAATCTGTGTGTTTAGAGCTGGACGCATTAGATACGAATGATGAGCTGACTCCTCTGGGAAGAATATTAGCAAAACTGCCTATCGAGCCACGTCTTGGAAAAATGATGATCATGGGTTGTATCTTCTAGTGAGTTCATATGGTCCTTTTTTTATTAGTTTGTTCTTCAGATTTACCTGTAATGTATTTTCATATTTCTTGTGAGGGCTCTGCAAATTGCAGTTTATAATCCAATGGGAAGCATGAAATGATAGTTATGTTGTATTTTAAGGGAGTACTAGCCATCTACCATTTCCCTTTCCAATAGATTGTTACAGATTTGCTGTTATACCCGAGCACACACAATGCTTTTTCCATACAAGTGAGTTGGGCTGGTAAAGTGATCTATTATATTTCTTATACTAGCACACTCGTACAGTGCCTGTACATAGACTGTTGTAAGTTCCCTATTGCTCTCTTTCCCATATCACTGCTTTCTAGCAATCACTACATAGTCATTGTCAAATTCTGTTTAAAAAAAAAAAAACAAACAAAAAACTTTATTATTATTTTAAAGTCCGATGTCTATGTCTGCTGTGGAGGTATGTGTCCAACCAGATACAGTTTTAATGGGGGCTTTTTGTTTCACCGAAGATAACCTATTTATTCTGTTTTGCTAATATATGGACCATGCAATCAAGGTGCCTCGGTACAGTGTGTGTCATTCTAATGGGGACTATTCCACTAGAATGGTTTTCAGGAAATCTTTGCTATACTTACTATATCCACAGTTCACATTATACATGTGTAGTGGTAAGTGGAAAAAATGCCAATTGGATTGCTGGCCTTTGGGAAGAATGTCACCATTACAGGTGGCTAAAAGGATCATTAATGGCACTTTATTTGACCCCAGACTCACAGATTGCTCATTGCTAATGGAACTTCTGGCAGCCTCTGGAGGAACCACAATGTAACGTGTTTAAGTCTAATGATTCTTGTGTTTTGTTTGCAGTGTTGGAGATGCTGTGTGCACCATCGCAGCTGCCACTTGTTTTCCTGAACCATTTATCAGTGAAGGGAGGAGATTGGGATATGTGCACAGAAACTTTGCTGGCAACAGATTTTCAGATCATGTAGCTTTGCTGTCAGTGTTTCAGGCATGGGATGATGCGAGGTAAACTTTGTGTGCAAGAGACCAATGTCCAAGCCAAACCTTACTTCTATAAACACAGTGATTCATTTTTTATTTTTTTTCATAGAATGGGGGGAGAAGATGCAGAAATCAGATTCTGTGAGCATAAGCGTCTCAATATGTCCACATTGCGTATGACATGGGAAGCCAAAGTACAACTGAAGGATATCCTGGTTAATGCTGGGTTCCCTGAAGGTTAGTGAGCCTTACTAACATATTCTACATGCTTCAGTATTTTGTGTGTGTGTGTTTTTAAATATGTTCGTTTTTTTTACCCCCTCAGAGTGTTTAATAAATCAAATCTTTAATAGCACTGGCCCTGATAATAACCTAGACGTGGTGATTTCACTGTTGGCTTTTGGGGTTTATCCCAACGTCTGCTACCACAAGGAGAAGCGAAAAATCCTAACCACAGAGGGACGAAATGCCCTTATCCACAAATCTTCTGTCAACTGTCCTTTCAGCAATCAGGAGACAAAGTATCCTTCTCCATTTTTCGTTTTCAGTGAAAAGGTAAGCTTTCTATCCTTTTTGGAATCTATAGGCCAAAGACTGCATAGGGGATTTTTTGTGCTCATCTGGTGTTTATGGTTTACACACCTCTACCACACTGTGTTGCCTAGTAGTATTCATTTTAAAATTTTAGCTCTGTAAACAATCTGCTGAGCTCAGGCTTGCCATGGTTCACTAAACTTACAAAAATGGTAAACTTAGTTGCTGTTCTGAGGGTTTTTTTTATATTGTGTATGTATTCAGACCATTAGACTAGCTGTATCTGTTCTCTGTAGTCTCCTGGAACAAGGTAGAACTAAGTATTTAAGAGGAAACTAGCTAGACATAATGGCCTTTTTACTCTTCTTTAGGACATTTGACTTGGGTTGGCTAGCTCGACAACCCTCTATTTGTGTCCTGTAAACTGTGTGGGGCCTTGAAGGATCAAGCTCAGACCATTCATGGGGAGAGATATTCATCAAGGCAGTAATTGGATTAAACCAATTTCCCATTTTGTTAAAGTTTGAGATAAGTCTGGAGACATGTCTAAATGTATTGTTAACAGTTAAATTACAGCTAACCTTCAAAAAGGAGGAAATGGTAAACTTGCATCCTATTTGATGATAAAATTTAAAAAAAACCTACAGCTGCTTACTTATTTTTTTTTTCTTCCCAGATTCGTACTCGTGCAATCTCTGCAAAGGGTATGACCATGGTGAGCCCAATACAGCTGTTACTGTTTGCCTCCAAGAAAGTGTTGTCAGATGGACAGATGATAATCCTTGATGACTGGTATGTGTGTTGACTTGCACATTGTGTCAGCGTTTGTAAAGCTTAAGGAGGTGGTTCCAGGGTCTGATTTAAAACAGCTGTACTGGCTTGAACAGTCATTTTCCCACATCTTGCTCAGTAAATCTGAGATCCTGCAACAACTGATATGTTCTTGAAGTTTTATCATCTGGAATACTGCAATATGCTTATTGTAAAGCCTAATCGTATATTTATATATTCCCTAATTTTTCGGGGCAGAAACTTTCTGATCTCTGTATGTTTTGCGTGTGTACAGCGCTCGTTGTGAAAGATCCTTTCCAACGACAATTATTGCAGGTGTGTACCCAGCCTTAGTTACAACTAATTATCCCAATTTACTTTTTGAATCTTACAAAATACAAAGGGTATAGACCATATGCACCATGTATTCATAACTTTTTTCAGCATGTGTCAAGGCTGTTGAATGTTACTTTTTTTTTATTTAACCATAAATCGTGCCTGAGATGCAGATGTTTTGATAAGCAGGCAAAGCGCTTCATAGCAGCTTGGAGAGGTTCTCTCTTTCTGGGGCCTCATCAGAAATACCTGCAAGGTAGAATGATAGAGGCTCTTGCTATAATATGGGCAGCAAATACCAGAATACCCCAATGTAGGTAAATGGGAAATTGTTAAAATTATTGTTGAAAAACACGCTTGTTATCAGTATACAAGGTGTAATATTTTAAATGTTCTTGTTTTCCAGGATTAAACTGTCTATTAGGCATGAGGATGCAGCTTGCATTACTGCTTTAAGATCTGCAATGGAAGCACTTGTTGTAGAAGTTACTAAAGATCCAGAGATTTTATCTCAGCTGGACCAAACCAATGAGAGGATGCTGAACGTCATTCGTATGATATCGAAGCCATCTACAGCTGGAATCAATCTCTGTATTGGGAATGCCAGGTAAGCAAATCTGTAAATTTGTGACATTGATGCTTAGCCAAACTTTTAATGTTTACTGTACATCAGTCATTTGCTATTGTATGATGTTTTTGTAGTTTTTATTATTTCACCTTTATAAGTCTACCTATAACTTTAATGTAAGTCATTTGGAAATAGGCACGCAACTTGTATGAGAATTGATTTTAATGCTGTCTGTTGATGGTCAGCTCAGTCCTTTACACATCTTTGCAGTGGACTAAATGCCTAATCTGTAATCTGTTCACAATAAAATGTGCTGAACTTGACAGATGGTCTTTGAAATCAGGTGGTTGGATGTGAAGACTGGACATGTTAAAGTCCATGTAAGGGTGCCCTTAGTTATGTACTTAGGTGTTCTTTTAAACCTAATTCTTACCACTAAAAGCTGAGCTTACTCAAACTAAATGTTAATAGTAAAATTCTCTTAGCAAATGAGACAAAACTACTTAATTTACTTATTTATAAATCATGTTTTCTCAGATTTGGTGATGGACCTCGTCCACCAAAAATGCCTCGCTTAGATAGTGGAGGTGGCTTTCGAGGTAACAGAGGAGGCGGCTACCAAGGATATAGAGGAGGTGGAGGCTTCAGGGGTGGCAATCAAAGAGGTGGCTACAGAGGAGGCTATGGAGGTGGCTATGGCGGTGGATACAGGGGTGGCAACCGAGGTGGAGGCTATGGAGGTGGAGGCTACGGAGGTGGCAACCAAGGTGGTGGCTACAGAGGAGGAAACCAAGGTGGCGGCTACAGAGGAGGTTATGGAGGAGGTGGATTCGGTGGAGGATACCAGAGCCAAGGTGGTGGTTTTCGAGGAAGGGGTGGTTTCTAAATCCAAGCAAGAAAAATCAAGAGACGTTTCTGTTCACTATTTTGTGCTTCTCTACCTGCCTTTTAGAGTCTAAGCATGTTGCTTTCCTGAAAGGCTGTAAACCTTTTATGGTTACAAAAAGTGTTGTAACTTTTTTTTTTTTTCTTTTGTATTTTTATAAATGCAGTCAATAAAATGTAATATAGAGGCTTATACCTTACTGGCAGGCCCTAGGAGTGTTGTTGTCTTCTTTAAGCCTCAGTATCAGGAATGTTCTAAACACAAATCTTTAACATTTTTGATTTGTCAAAGTTTAAAGATTTTTGTCACTAAACAGCTGCTCTTTATGTTAATAACAAATAGAAAACAGGAACGCAGTAATACGTATAAACCTTATGTTGTAGATTTTTGTTTATACCTATTGTTCATATTTTTGACTGTGTTTTCAATGCAAATAAAACAGAATTCAAAATGTGCTTCCTAAATCATTTTTAACAGTTAAGTACAATGTTTCAATGAAACAAAAGGAGAAAAAAAGCTTGGCACAACCATAAAATTTAACCAATGCTGTTCATTTCAGAAGTGTCATTTGGTTGTATGTACAATGATAAATATAATTATATATTATACCTATTCACCAAACCTTTTGTGTTTATCTGCTCCAAATTACTGACATAAACTTTTTAATACGCAAAACAGACATGGATTGTATTTAGAAAAACCACGTTGATTAAGTGGGACCATGAGGTTAAAGTATAAATACAAAAAACGTTTTTGCAAAATCTCAAAATACCAGTGCTTTGCATATAACTTGAATATGCTTTACCTGGAGAGGCATTCTGTCCTCCCACACAATAGAGCATTTTATTGGAGGGGAGTAATAGGTCTTTCCTTGGAAAATAGGTCAGATGAGAACTTTTTATGCCCATTTTTGTTGCCAAGCAATTTATAATTGACTGCTGCATCAATAAAATGCAGACCTCTGTGTGATCCACTTCCTCAGGAGGAAAGCATAAGTCTCATGAAGCAATGGTCTCCTCAATATTTGCTCACAGAGAATAGCAGGATGAACTGGGATAGATTTGAGTCCAAAAATCCACTTACAAAGTAAATAGTGACTGTGTGAGGTCACATCACTAAGCAACCAAAATTCCCCTCATCATGCATACTGTGAGTTGGTGGCCTGAATTGAGGAGTCCATTAATTACTAAATCCATAACTCGTAACATGTTAGTGTGGTGGTCACTATGGAAATGCCTCCTAAATTCCTGAACGGTGGGAAGAATGTCACCAGATAGCCATAATGATCATTGTAATCAAGTTAAATTGACTGTGAGGCACAAATTGCTCATCATTAGGAATCCCTGATAAGCTCTAGAGGAACCATGGTTGAGAAACATTTAGATGGACTATTATGGGAGAACCTGGGTGATCCAACAAACCTGCAATAATTCTGTTCCAGGACTTAAAACATATGACAATCAATGACAAATCTGTTCAAGGTTTGCTTGATCACCCAGGTTCACCCATGAAAGTCTTTCTTCTCCAGTCTTGAAGATCTTTAAGAAATCAGGCCCAGAGAGTGAGAGAAAGCTTTCCACTGGTAACACCTTTCATTATACCAACTTCTGGTACCATGGTGGAACATTTCCTCATTTTGTCTGACCTGGTTTCAGGACTGAAGTAGATGTAGCTCTTTTCACAATTGTTTTGGCTTTCACTGATCAGGCAAACCAGAACTTTTTTTATACTGAGCAAAGTATTAGGATTGCTTTAAAGGAGGGATCAGCATATTTTACTTTCCTTCCCATACCTAACCAACTCAAGCTACAGTGCCAAAAGCCATGTGTATTATTCTGTGTGTTGTATGAGATCTGTTGCACTATTTCTTCGTAGGACCAATTGTCACACAAAACAAAAACTTCTTTTTTTCTTTTATCAGCAGTCAATATGTAGGCTATGTTAGTCACAGTATGTGTCACAAATTACTGTTGTACCTTTAGGACAGACTTTCTTGACTTTTTCTAAATGGGCGAATCCTTGAATTAAATTTCAGGTCTACAGTTAACTCCTGTTATAATTCTATGTCAGCTAACAGTATATTTGTATGGCAGTCAGTGGGAAGAATGTTTCTTACATTGGGCCTGATTTATTAAAGCTCTCCAAGGCTGGAAAGGATACATTTTCATCAATGCAGCTGAGTGATCCAACAAACCTAGAATAGATCTGGTCCAGGATTCGAAACATTTGCTAGCAAGTGACTGAAGAAATCCATTCCAAGTTTGTTGGATCACCCAGCTTCACTGATGAAAGTGTATCCTCTCCTTATAGGTTTTTTATAACAAAAAAAACTGACTGGAGAGGCACAAATTGCTTATTACTCAAGGAGCTCCTAGCAACCTCAGGAGGAACACTAGGGATCTGCCGAGCCTTGGTTGAGAAACGCTATTTAAGAGCCTCTGTAATTTTTAAAATATACTACATAAATAAGCAACAAAATAGATTAAACCCTCCATCCTTACAAAAGACTAGTTTGGATGGTTTCACACGTTAGATTAAACAATGGCTTTACACATAAATACTAGAAATGCATTGCATCACAAGTAACACCACTTATTGAATGCCTTCTGAACAGTATAAAAGCACATACAGTACTTTCTCATTAGACTGCATCACATTCCTTAACACAGCCCACATAATCATTGAATAAAATGTGTTCCAGAGATTTCTGTTAGAGCAGACGCAAACCCACATAATCAGCTGCTGCCATATGTTATGAACTACATGACATTTTTACAGTTATATCAGACCTATCATTTGTCGATGTAAATTCACTGTATTTGGTGTTTACAGTGCTGCAAACATCAGCCATTTATTGTTTGCCAACTGATACAAAGTTATGTTTAAACATTATCTACAAGGTCTGACTGTTGCAAATGGTTCTAAAGTTTGGTTTTACAGGTCTAACGATTTAAAGATGACCCTTGAGATCCAAAAAATGTTTTTATATAACGCCTAGAATTAGGAAAAGTTTTATATATTGCTCCATGTCAATGGACAACCATCTGATCACCACATCTAAAATCCTGGTAGTCAATAGGCAAACAATAGGGATGGTACAAACCATTTAAAGTAAAGATTTGCTATGTAACATCTGGAAATACTATTTGTGCCTAAGAAGTACCTTGATAAATGGATTCAATGTTTTCTAATCTTTTCCTCAAAACAAAAGTGCTGATGTGCTACTACTGCTACAAATATCCGTGGATCCGTTTTTGCTACACTTTTCATACTGATTCTTTAATATTTCCCATGGGCAGCGTGGTGGCTCAGTAATTAGCACTCTGGCCTTTGCAGTGCTAGGTCCGACGTTTGAATCTTGGCCAGGACACTATCTGTATGGGGTTTGCAGGTTCATCCCATGTTTGTGTGGGCTTTCTCCGGGTACTCCAGTTTCCTCCCACATTCCAAAAAAAACGTGCAGTAAGGTTAATTGGCTTTTTCCCACAAAATTGACCTTAGACTCTGTTAATGACATATGACTATGGTAGGGACATTAGATTGTGAGCCCATATGAGGGACAGCTAGTGACATGACTATGGACTTTGTGCAGAGCTGCGTAATATATCTGAGCTATATAAATTCTCTGTAATAATAATAATTTTTTCCTACCTGTCACCTGGGAGAGGGAGTCAGCACTGACATAAGGAAGCAAATCTCATGCTCTACTTGGAGACAATGCATAAAAAAATCATGGTAACTGAATAATGGTTAGAACTGCTACTTTCCAGTATCTAATTAATATGTTTATCAATTAATTTAATAATTAATTTTTAATATGTTAAATTGCTTAAGAAAGGAATGTAACAGTTTCCTTTTGAAGCCTGTTTTTTGGTTCCATTATTACAGTGAGGGAAAGAAGTATTTGTTGTTTTTGTCCGTTTTCCCTTCTGACAAGGAAATGACCAGTCTATAATTGTAATGGTAGGTTTTATTGTAAGTGTGAGAGACAGAATAACCCCCAAAAACCCAGTGCTCAAAAGTCAGAGCTTAATGTCCATTGTAATGAGTGAAATAAGTATTTGATCCCCTATCAACCAGTCTGGAGACTGGCTAGGCCACTCCAGGACCTTCATGTGCTTCTTCTTGAGCCACTCCTTTGTTGCCTTAGCCGTGTGTTTTGAGTCATTGTCATGCTGGAATACCCATCCACGACCCATTTTCAATGCCCTGGCTGAGGAAAGGAGGTGCTCACCCAAGATTTGATGTTACATGTTCCTGTCTATTGTCCCTTCGATGCGGTGAAGGTGTCCTGTCCCCCTAGCAGAAAAACACCCCCAAAGCATATTGTGTCCACTTCCATGTTGACGGTGGGGATGGTGTTCTTGGGGTCATAGGCAGCATTCCTCCTCCAAACATAGCAAGTTGAGTTGATGTCAAAGAGCTTAATCTTGGTCTCATCTGACCACAACACTTTCACTCAGTTCTCCTCTGGATCATTCAGATGTTCATTTCAAACTTCAAATGGGCCTGTACATGTGCTGTCTTGAGCAGGGAGACCTTGCGGGCTCTGCAAGATTTCAGGGCGCAGTGTGTTACCAATTGCTTTCTTGGTGACTATGGTCCCAGCTGCCCTGAGATCATTGACAAGTTCCCCCCTGTAGTTCTTGGCTGTTTTGTCACTGTTCTCATGATCATTGTAACTCCATGAAGGGAGATCTTGCATGGAGCCCCAGACCGAGGGAGATTGACAGTTATTTTGTGTTTCATCCATTTGCTAATTATCGCGCCAACTGTTGTCAGCTTCTCACCAAGCTGCTTGGCGATAGTCTTGTAGCCCAGTCCAGCCTTGTGTAGGTCTACAATCTTGTCCCTGACATCCTTAGACAACTCTTTGGTCTTGGCCATGGTGGCTAGTTTGGAATCTGATTGATTGATTGCCTCTGTGTACAGGTGTCTTTTATACAGGTACTGTAACAATGTTGGATTAGGAGCACTTCCCTACAGAGGGTGCTGCTAATCTCAGTTCGTTACCTGCATACAGGGAAGACAGCTGGGAGCCTGAAATCTTGCTGGTTGATATTGGATCAAATACTTTTTTCACTCATTACAATGCACATCAACCTCTGACTTTTGAGCACTGGGGTTTTGAGGATTCTTTTGTTATTATTTTGTCTCTCAGACCTACAATAAACATTACAATTATAGACTGGTCATTTCTTTGTCCAAGGGCAAACGTACAAAATCAGCAGGGGGTCAAACATTTCTTTGCCTCACGGTATATCCCTACACTGTGTCTCTGCTGTCTTGGTAATTTATCAGAGCCATGTTTTTTAATACCCTTTGACCTATGTAAGTTGTGGCACAGATAATGCTTTGGGCAAATTCAATAACATTTTTAACAAACAATGGGGTCCCAGCAAATATGCCTGCAATATATTATTATGCATCTAAAATAATATTACAACAGGTCAAATAATGTGATGATAAGTAATGAGATATACCCTCGGAGACAATTCTTTAAAATATTTCAAAGGGCAAAGAACAATGTTCACCAGTGGTACCAAAAGTTCAGTGAGTCATAACATATACATGTAACATTTCAGAAATCTGCATTAAAAGCAGCATTATGCTCTTTAGTATTCCATGAATTCAACAGATAGGAAGATGGTGAGGGAGGAACTGCAAGAATTCACTTTAACCTTTAATTGGGGGTTACATTTTTCAGCAGCAGAGATCATTGTAACTTTAATATTTACCTAAGTATAGTTTGTACTTTGGATTATTTCAAATATGTGGATATGTGGATAGCAAAAAAACATAACTGTGTTTTGAAAACATAACTTTTGAATATTAGCAATAATATTAAGTTATAAGAACAATAGAAATTAATTCATTCAGGAAGTAGTTTCAGCAAGTTCTATAGGTTGCTTTAGGAAGCACAGAATATAACTGCATATTTAAGCTTTAAAGTAAAGATAACAGAGAATGTTAATCCAGGAAACATCCAATTGCCTTAATGGAATCAGGAAAGAAATGTTTTCCCCTATTGGAGCAAATTCTACCAGGAATATTTTTTGCCTTCCTCTGGATAAACTATATCTGTAAGGTTTTACCTGGGATATGCTGGTTTGTAGTATGTCTATTTCCGTAGTGGTTGAACCTGATGGACTTTTTAAACCTGACTACTGTACATGCTATAGGACAGCAGTTGCCAACCTGGACGTCTGCGAGAAATTTTGGGTGGTCCCCGGCTCTGACTGCTGCGCCCTCCAGCTGGGGCAGGAGAAGGACTCCACTGGACGGGTGTACGGGCCAGAGCCGCGGACCATGTACTCTGTATGGACACAACCCACTCACCCTCTCATCGCAGGCTCAGGGCTATGAGCGGGTTACTCTACCATCGCAGGCTCAGACCTGCGATGGTAGAGTGGGCGAGTACTTTGAATGGCACACGGCTCCCGTGAATGCGTGGTAAGGATTCCATGCATTTAGTGGTCCATGGATCCGAAAACATGGGCGACCATTGCTATAGGAAGTTTCAGACTAAATGTGACATTGGTTACCAGGCAAGAACCCCCTGCTATAATTAATATAAATCCACAGCTCACAGTATATTAGTATAGTGATTGGTGGGAAGAATGCTACCCTCACAAATAGCCAAAAAGATCATTGGTGTCAGTTAAACTGACCTGAAAGGCACAGACTAGTTATTCCTCACGAAACCCCTAGAAACCCTGGTTGAGAATTACTAAATTAAAGTATTTTGAACTTTTAAGTTGGGTATGATGGGTCAATAATGGCTTCTAATAGATCTTTTGTGCATGATTGTTGAATACCAGAAGGTGGCGCTGTGTTCTCATGTAAAGGGTTACAAACCATCTCAACCTGCATGAGCTTGTTATATACTTTACACAGCACCTTTAAAGAGGACCTATCACCAAATTTTAACATTATATAAATGGGTGGCTAACGCTTTTATATACGGTAAGCATGTTTTTTTTTTGTTTTTGTTTTTTTGAGGGGGGGAGAACCCCTCTCCTTCCATCATTACTGCCTTGGCAGTAAAGACAGAAGGGAAAACCAGCAGCCTCCTGGGATACATATGGTACATCATGTGCTTCTACCGTAATGGGGCAAGAGGCAAGTGAAATTGGGCATGTGTAATAAGGTGCTTTTCTAAAATGTAAAAATTAAAGTGCTTATCTGCAATTGTGAATGTGCAGTGAGATCACTTTTTTTTACATTTTCAGGAACACACGTCACTTATTTTCTGCCTGCACAATAAACAGAACCCGGAAGAAGGAAAAAGTGTGCTGGAAAGAAGGGGGAAGCTGGGACAGCTTGGGACCTATTGGATTCAAGGGTTTTTCAACAGTAAAGGTAGGTGTGTTTTCATTTTTTTTTAATGAAAGTTCCACTTTAAGTGACTCAAATATAAACTAAGATTCCTTTTCTAATGGCATTTGATGGTTAAAAAAAAAAAAAGATCTCAGTTAATACTCAAGTATATATGTTAATTGAGCTTTAAAGTGGGCTAAATTGGGCTATGTTATTGTTGAACTAAAACAAAACCAGAAAATATAAAAATTCACCAAAAAAATAATTTCAGCTTAACTGGTGGAAGACAGATACTGGACTATACAGTGAACATGTTTCTCCCAATTAGAAGAAAAGAATAATGCTTAGTAAGTGTTTTACATTTGCAATATTTGGCATGGTTCATGTGCTATACAAAGGCTTCTTTAATACACGCAGCAGTGGTAAACCCAGTACAGAGAATATTTTCCAAAGCCAACCTATCGTCACAATTTCAACATTATGTAACAGACAGGCTATTTTTTACCATTTTGCAAATTGTTCCCTTTTCCTTCTTTAGCATAGGCTTTCTGGGATACTTATATCATATATCTCAGGAGCTACAGGTTTCTCCGTCTGCACTAAGAACGGGTATGTTTCATCAGGGGTTTTCCTATAAATAAACAAGTAATCAATTTTACACATGTATGATTGGTGCTCATTTGGAGGAAAACACATCACCCTATCTCATGCCTGCGCAGTGCAACATTGGGAGACATCAAGAAGAGCCTGGAAGAAAGAAGATGGCGGCACTGGATGGAACAGCAAGTCCTGGGAGAAAAAAAAGGAAGCCTGGCATTCAGTGGACACGATGTGTACATAGTTCGAAGGCTTGCACAATAATATTACATAAACAGAGCTCTGGATTTGTGAATGACTGTAAAGCATTAAATTTGCTATGTACTCTTTTAAAAGCTATATAGTTCTGTACTTTTTAATGTTTACATTTGTCATATTGTTTCCTTTACAATTCATAAAACATAAAAATATAAGAAAAAAAATAATATAAGAAAGAACATATGAAAAATAAAAGGTTGTGTTAGTGTTGCAATTTTAAACAGCATCACACAGCATAGGACCTGAAGATTTTAACAAAATTATTTAAATCAATCTTCCTAAATCAACCAAGTCTGCTAAACACACAGAAGCAGCCAGTATAGCTGGGAGAAAAGGAAATGTGTTCACCAAGCACAAAAAAAATGGCGTTTGACTGTAAAATGGGAGAAAATCTTCTCTTCTATGAGATCTTGTCTCCAGTCTTGCCTGACAATAGCTGAAATGTTTTCTCTTGGTACATGACACAAAGATTCCTTTCTTGTGGTGGGGAACCATGTTTCCACATGCCCAAAATGAAAACATGCAGCTGTATGAGATGAACTATTCTGGACTTCGTTGCGTTGGGAAGTAATTATCCTCTATGTTGTGTCTACAAACTCAAATGCCACAATTTCTTGAACTTAGCTCATGTTTTCAGTGCAAGCTTGGGGTAATTTTCATCTTTCTGCAAAGGAGTATTTTGTTTACCTAAATACTTTGTTGATGCTGACAGAATTACATTATATGTTTTAGGAAGTAATTATATATCATTATATTGGCAAATTCAGAAGGAACTCAGCAATAAGAGTATTTGTAATTCTTTCATTTTGGGTTATCTTTAAATAAATAAAGAACTTGGTCCACTTACCTAAACTAAAATTTCAAAATATGGTAATGTACTTTTATAATAGTCATGTAACAATAACCCTGGCTTGCTCTTCAAAATTCCAGACCAGGTGTTTTTTTTTCTTCACATTCTCTGCAGGGTAAAGCGGACCTATCACCTCATGTTTAACAATATATTAAGGTATGGCTATCCATTTTATATAATGTAAAAATTTGTTTGGTTTTTTGGACCCCTACGGTCTTTTACCCCCACAGCCTTTTGGGATATATAGGTCACATATCGCAGGAGGCTGGGCTGCTCCTTCTGCACATGCCTTAAATTGGAAATGAGTCCAGCACAGTGACAGTGTCATTTTTTTAAACATTTTTAGGAAGATGTGTCACCCAATCTCACGTCTGCCGAGTTAGAGATCAAGTGACATGAGAAGAACCCATAACAGCTAAGAAAAAAGATGGCTAAACCCTGTGTCCTGTCCATGCCAGTAAGAAGAGAGAAGCTGGAAGGTACAGGACTTACTAGACCTAGAATGCAGAGAGTTCAAGGGCTTTTGAACAATAAAGGTAATTTTATTAACGTGCCAACTTTTGTCTGTCTGAGTGATCAGACAGGTTGGGCGCATTATTGCAGAAGGGATTTGCCTTGACCATACATACCTAAAAGTGTGGAGCATTGCTTCCACTTTTATATTCCAGCATGTGAAGGCACCCCAACCCTACAGCTATTAGTGGTCTCTACAACATCCGGAGCAGGCAGAAGGGGGCACTTTATCTCACCTTGCAGTTCTGCATAATCTAGCAGCAGTACCGGTGGATCAATTCTTGAACTGACATATTTATCTCAGGGACACAGAGAGGTGGGATAGACCTGGTAATATAAATCCAGGTAACTACAGGGATTTCTGCCTGCTAATCTAGGCAAGGAGGTAACCTGATGACTTCCTCCTGACTACCATGATGGACTGACGTCCATCTGTGACACCAAAACGGGGATCAAAGCGGGGCTACTACCCGTCTCAGCCCTATTCAACTCTTCTTCTGCAAACAAACAAAGTGTACCTATCACTGCATTTTTATCATTAAATAAGGGGGGGGGGCAAAATGTGTTTTTCTAATTGTTACTGATGTCGTAAATACTGAAGGGAATCCCACAGCTGGCGTACATCATGTATCATGGGCTGCTCCTTCTGCATGAGGAGCTTACCTAGAATTAAAAAAAAAAAAAAAATCAAACACATAGACAGTTAGAGCAGACATCTTTAGGAAGACAAGTCACTCGTTCTTGTACCTGCGCAGTGCGAGATTGGATGACATAAACCCTGTAAGAAGAAAGAAGTTCTGTTTGTGCCAGAAATAAGACAGAAGACAGGACACCATCCATGTCAGGCCATTTTTCCTCTCTTCAATATAGTTTTTTTTTTCACTAACAATGTGAGGGTATATTTACCTACCACCAAAGCCAGGGCTATTTTTCTTTCCTTAACACCCATGACACATAGGGCATTTTCTTCTACTGACACCAATGAGTTATATTGTGGCGCACCACACTTCATGCACGGCATTTCAACTTTTCATTTGGTTTTGTCATGTAAAAACTTATACAACTATTGTTAATTATTAATCTTTTGTCGCCAGGGCCCCTATAATCTTTGCTCCATCCCTAATCTCAGATCTTCTGACACATGAAATCTCCCAATTGGGTAATATTGCCCACAAATGTGCATTGGTATGTGTTCATGCACTTTGATTCATGCTGACGTGTATTTGCATTGATTTTAATGGAAAAAAAATTGGACAACTGTGACTGAACCCTTATGTCTGATATGGCAGATGAGATGTAAATTGGCCTAATCTGCTCAATAATCAGGCATTGCATGAGGACACCTAACCTAAAGCTGCGTACACACTTGCAATTTTTGTCGTTGGAAAGGATCTTTCACGATCCTTTCCAACCACAAGGGACTACCCGATGCATGATCGGTGCTGTACATACAGCACTGTTCTGCTCTATGGAGAGGGGAGGGGGAGAGCGACGGAGCGGCACCCTGCTGCGCGCTCTTCCCTTCCCTTTCATTAGGATCGGTCGTCGTCCATCGTCCGTGGATCCGGCAGGTCGGTCGTTCGGACGATGGACGACACCGACTGTACACACGGCAGATTTTAGCCCGATATTTGGCCGATGCCGATTATCGGGCGATAAAAATCTGCCGTGTGTACGTAGCTTAAGTTCATATCACATTCTGATGTTTGTGTTGCATTGCCAGCAGTGCTTCTGCAACTTTCATTATTGAATTACTGCTGCATTGCATGCAGAATCCCAGTCAATAGTGATGCAGTAATCTGTTTAACTATAGCAATGGAGTAACATCATAAATTCAGGTGACTGTTTCACAAGTGTTACATGGGTCTATGTGTGTTTCACACAAAACTTAATAAATTAAGAATAATTCTTTACATTTTTTTCTGGAATTGTGCAAAACACAATTAGTACTTATGCTAGTGGGTATTGCATGGTATTGCTTGCTTTTCAGATGGAGTAGTATTATAATTATATATATATATATATATATATATATATATATTATGAGTATTATTTTCTTTTTAATAGATTAATGTACTCTTTAGAATCTTTATGAGAACCCCCATCATGGCCCACTCAATAATATCAAAATTCTCTGAACTGGATCATTGTAATTAGAATCATCAGTTGATTGCATCTTTACAGGAATCATTGATAACAGAATCCTATATACAAAGATATCATTACCATATGAATGGTGTGCCATTAATGATTTTTTTTGTGAAACAGCTGTAATGTCTTTAATATAAACAAAAATGTTGAAAAAACCACCCAAACTTCATCACAAAGGACCAGTTACAAATGAGCTTATGCGAGAATTAAAATATTCTTTCTTAACATATTCCAACCTTTTTCCTGCTCCTTATTTCTTTATTTCCCTCTTTTTTTCCTATTTATGGCCAGTTCTAATATTTTGTTACGTAATACATCTCATATATACTTTATATTCAGATTCTTTGTTTTTCTTTATTTTATTGTTTTCCTTATGAAAAGTTTGCATTATTTGTTTTGTAATGTTTTTCTCTTTGTACTCCATAAAACAAAATAAAAACTATTAAAACCAAAATATTCTTTCCTAAAGTGACCCTGTCTAAAAAAATCAAACTGGTTGCCCCCTGCAATCAGATGCTTTGGATAGTGCGGACAGAGCTCCTGTCATCATGGGACGTCTCCGTCACTGGACCCCACAAAAGTAAGGGGTACTATGCAGCCGTCACCTAAAGGCATTTTTACAACTAAGTTTTGGGTAAAATGCGTCAGAAGAGAAGGTCCTGGGGGGGGGTCTCTTATTTTTTTGTCTGGAACAATAAAGCTTTTATGTTCATTGGAGAGTTGCGCTGGATCTTTAATATTATTTGATGCCATTAGGTACAATGAGAATTTGGGAAACCAAAAACTTGGCTCAGAAGTGCTGTGAGACCTCAGATGACCTCCTACCCCATTTTCTTCCTATTACTAATACTAATATAGAACACTAATTATACCCAAGTCAAAATAATTTCATTGCTTTAAAATTGTGCAATCTATGTGTAGTTTATACAAATAATAAATGGTTCAGAGTACAACTTATGTAAAGAACTGCATAATACATATAATAGCTTTACATAAATGCAGGGAATACATTTCCATAACTTTATCTTAAAAATAACTCCAAAAAAATATTGCCCTCTTTTTCCCGGTTTAGCTCCGTGACACATTGGTGGAGAATCATTGCCCCGGGCAGACCAATGTGTGAAATGAGTGAGTCATATTGGAAAGCATGCAATAAGCAGACATCAATAGAAAATGGCAAGTCTATTTTTGGATGTTTTCATTACAGATAGGCCCAGTGACACTACAATGTGCCATCTATTTTAATGATACAACTTACAGTCTGATAACATAAAAAAGTTGCCCAGGCACTAATATATTATGAAAAACGTGATGTTTTTGTGTAAAACTTTCTTTCTGAATTTTGTGAATTTTGTATTGCTAGACTGCATACAACTGAATCTTAACGTTAGGAGTTACTACACTGATTAGCTTTTGTGTAGAACTGACCTCTTTTAATATGGAGGGACCTGTGAAATAACCTTCAGGTCTTCAGGGAACCCCTACTATAACTACTGGATCCACATACATTCTTACATTGCTGCCCAGTGGGAACATTTTCATCCTTACAGATAACCAAAAAGGTGGCTCGGTAAAACTGATCTGAGAGTCAGAAATTACTCCAGGACCTCCAGGGGGGGGGGGGGGGTACAAGGAGTACTTCTGTACTGAGCCCCAAATCCATATTCGGGGAAGCGGAAAATTAGGATCTTGGAAACTTAGAAATATGTGGTGCTTATATCACTCTGAAATATTGGGGTCCACCATTATCTTCTACCATTGGGCCTGATTTATTAAAGCTTTCCAAGACTGGTGAAGTTAGACTATCATGAGAGAAACTGAGTGACCCAACAAACCTCGAATGGACTGATAACATTTTCCAACTAATAGCAAATCATTTAGATTAGAAAATCATAATAGAAAATCATCCCATGTTTGTTGGAGGTTTTATTAAAGAACTCTTCTCTTGTTGAGCTTTAATAAATCAGGCCAATTGTGTAGCAACATTTGACAGATTATATGCACATACTGTATATATACCTAAGATAAGACTCTTTGGTTTTTCTGATTTTGATTGACATATTTGACATTCTGTGTACTTGATCCTTACATATTTCCTTACACAAAATTGTTGTATAAGTGTGTTGGATATACTTCCTTTTGCATATAAACATTCCTTTGAATTGTATGTTCATCCTTTTGTATTTTAATGTGTAACTATATATACATTATTTCACTTTGATTTTAACTCATTATTGTGATGTGTGATGCAAAGGCCAATTGAATATTTCACACACCTAAAGTGAATAGAGTATCTTCTATATCAGCTGAAAAGAAAATATCCTTCATGGTTAACCTACTGGTTCCATCAATCCATATGTGATGGGTATGAACAACATGCATGAAAATCATGGCTTCCTCCATAAATACAGTGGAGTAATAAATGTATGAGAGTCTGTTATTTATTATTTAGGATTATTATGTAATAAATATTTAATATTGATATATAAATATATAATTTAATATATGAATAATATTTAATATTATTATATTAAGAATAAAGGGAAAATATCCTGAATAAATACCTAACACATATAACTGCACTGGTATGTTTCCGGATAATAGGCATTCAGGGTTGAGGAATTAGAATTCTATAAGAAGTTAGCTGCACAATATGGCATTTAGACAACATTTTTAATCTGTTTTTATGGTATTTATATAATAATGCTGGGAACATTTCGAAGAGTATCAGATGAAACTAAAAGCTAAGACCTTTTCGATTCGATGAAGGCAATTTGCCAGAATGCTTGTGGAGCATGACCCAAGATTGTTTACACATTTTAAACTGAGATAATGTGAATGGCAAATTGAATTCATCTCATCGAGAAGAATTTTACTATGAGAATGTCTGCTGTGCCAAGAACCAAGTTCTCTACAGTAAAGGTCGGTAGTTATAGAGTGATTGTGACTGGTTGTGAATGGTTCTTTATTATGAATGTATGCTGTACATGACATCAGTTATTCTATTGAAGTGGCACTGTGGCAATGAAATAAGTGAATTAAACCATCTTTGCAAGAAAACAATGAAGCCTATCATGCTGCCATGCAATCTTGCTAAAAGACATCTGGGCACCTTAGAACATATTAATTGCCTGGTCCTCCTATGTTCTCTGTTCTGCCTTCCTCAAGCTGCCATGCCAATTCTGTGCACTACAGTGATGTACAGTAGAAGCTGGAAGAGGAAACCACAGAGATTAGCAAGACACACCAGCAATTGTTATATGCTGAACATTGTTTACCAAGCTTTGTAATAGAGGCTGCATTATGGATTCATTTTAGGGTACCACATATTCTTGAACATAAACCAATTTGAATATAAACTATGGGAATTATCTTTGAGAAAAACTGCTTGAGTATAAACCTAGGGCCTATAATGTGACTTTCACTACGAACATTCAAAACAGTAATAATTAGAAATGTCAATAGAGGTAAAGTGCATAAACACATTCATGGTGTATTATTTTTTAAAACATTTATTAAAAAGTGAAAAAAATTACATGGGTTTTTATATCTTTTAATTATATAAAAATACTTTTGATGGGTCACTCAAATAATTTTTGCACTTTTTATTGTTAGCCACATGAAGATAGTTCTTTGTCCACATGTGTAAGTGTGTAAAAACTCATGTCTCCGATGGAAAGAGTTTGTTACATGCTATATATAGGACACAGCACCATCTACTGGTGTGACCTAAGTTATTTTTCTAATGACATTTCAAGGTGTATATACTCCAGCATAAATGTTATTCATCATTATATTTAAACATTAGACAATAATTTATATACCCATACTCCAAGTCTTATTAGTACAATTTGTCTGAATTTTTTATTCACTAGAACATGTATAGGCTGTTTATATATAATTGAGAAATGTCATCATTAACATGCAGTACCCAAGCCCAGTTGCCTCTGCAGCATCACAAACCATGATACGGCTGTTTCCTTATTTGTACTGCTTAAAAGTGTGCCTCAAATCAGAATCCGTGTGCAACCCAAACCTGTAGCTGAGCTCCATTGACAAAGACAATTTCTTTGTTTGCACACCTCAAGCTGTTGTTAAAGGATGATGACTGTTCCTGTCAATGCTGACAAATTACATTAGAAAGTCAGCAGTAAATGGGAGCCACTTTAACCACTTTACCCTTTTAAAGCTTAACCATGCATTGAGCTACATTAGCTGGTTATATTGTAGTTGGGTAATGCCTTATAGTTCTTTTCTTTTAAAAGCAGCAATAGTCTGAGTGGAAAAGCCTGTACCCTGCCAGCTTGCTACAGAGACGGACCCTTGCTCTCTGCATGGAAGCTGCAGTGGTCCAACACTTGGGGCTAGAGCTTTCCATTAAAATGAAACTAAGTTTCTACAATAAAAGTTTTTTAATCATTTATTTTTTTGCAGACAGGTGATGTCCCTCCTGCAATAAAACATACGTATCTGCCTGGTCGCTCTCTTTATCTGTCAAAATCATCAGCACAGCCTAGATTTCCCTGCAGCTGTCGATAATAAATGAACTTCCACAAGCTTGCACCGGAGTTACATCTTCCCAGCCAGCCAAATATTGGAACAAGGAAGAGAAGAAGGAAGAAGATGGCGGTGCCCAAGGCAGAACTGGGATAGGTGAGTGTGGAAAAGGTTTAGATTTACTTTAAGCAATGGAGCTTCCCTAATTGCAGAGCTATAAGGCTGACACATCAGAGATTGTGTAAGAAGGGATTCTTACATCCACACAAAGAGCAATGACCCTCATCTACTAAATGCTAATAAGGCATTGGCTTATTTACCCCAGCTGTGGCTGCTTTCTAAAGAAAATGAACTGTAGGACTTTGCACATTTTTAGTTTTTGTGCACCTGGAATGCATTTAGTTGATTTAAATTGAAGGTTCAGTTGGCTATATTGTGTCTCTTTCAAACTCACACTTTAACATACCATTATACATCTTAACTAAACATTTTACAACACAATGGTTTACAAAACGAACATGCCTAACCACAAAGCAGCTCTTTGATCATGGTTAATACGTATATTTGAAAGGGCCAGTACACACCCACACATACAAATACTGAATGTGAATCACATGTTTTATGCACTGCTGCTTTCTAGGAACCAGAACTTAATCTGGTGAGCTATACCATTTAGGTTTATAATCCACATGTTATCTGAGATTGTCAATGTGTAACCTCCTGAGATTTACTTGTACATTAAGTGAAACAATCATGTACAGGTATGTGAAACAGCTTGTTTCAAAGACTGACATCTTGCCGAGGCCAATGTTTGCCTTTCCTAACGTGTCTTAGAAAGATTTGTTGAAACAAATTCTATTTTAGTATTTGAATGACAGCCCTATATGGTTTTGTGTAACCAAATAAATGTGTCAGCTCTGAATGGCCCTGAGCTAGAACATCCCTTGTAAAATGTTACCTGTGAAATCTTGACTTGTTCATGTTTATTTATTTACTTTTTAGGTTCGATTGCATTTTCTAAAGTGTGAAGAATTCCAGCTATGTAACTGAGTTGTTTATGAAACGAATGTCCTAATTGTCTTAAAGCTGAACACTGGCAATATGTTAAAATGCTATTGCTAGCCTCTCCCACTGCATATACCATGTTCCATGTTCCATGGTTGTCATGTGGATCTAGTGCTTTTAGTATTTCCATAGTCATTGACTCTGAACAACTATGCTAGTTAGAAGTTCTAAAACTACTCTAAGGACTCTTTCACACTCGTGGGATGGAACTACATCATTGGCAGCTCCAAATGTACAGCAAACTACTCTGCACACCCAGGAGTGCCAAACAACACTGCGGGTAACCAGATTTGCATGCAGCTGCAACTACAACACAAATCTTAAGGCAGCAATTACATGGCCAAAAGAAACATGTCATTTTTTGGAACTGTGCAACAATCTGCAGCGGCCACGTGCAATAAAGGCTCCCAACTGCTCCTATTTACTTTAATTGCAGAGTTTGGGACTTAAGTTGAGAAAACTGTAGCCCATTGCAGGTCTAAAATTGCTTTAGGTTTCCTGATGTGCACGTTTGTTCGAGGTGACTTTATTTTTATTAAACGGTATTTAAATAGTGCCAGCATATTATACAGCGATGTACATTAAATAGGGGTTGCAAATGAGAGACAGATACAGACAGTGATAAAGGAAGAGGAGAGACCTTGCTCGGAAGATCTAGGAGACTTAGAGTCTATTACCAATACTCTGTTGGAAGAAGGGTTTGGAAAACTCTTCAGGTATAAAGCGGCATCTAGTGGTGCCTAACCATGTCTGCAGGGGCCTTGCAAACCTTTTTTATCATTCAGGATTAGGGAAAAGACATGTAGGCTGCAAACAAGGGCTCCTCAGGTGGCCCCAGGTGCTGTGTCATGGAAAGGCCAACTGAAGTATGGTAGGTGCAAGGAAAGGTGAGAATTAGCTGCAAGGGGAATGGATGTCTGGTAAACCTTCTCTTTGCTCTAAATGGGAAAAGGAAAAAGGAACGGTAAATGTTGTACAATAGTGTGGGCTGTATGGTTTAGCAAATCAGATCCAAAATCTGCCCTTCCAGCCTTGAGACCCAAATGGTTAATATATTATATAAGTAGGCTGATCCCATGATCTATGTTGTCCCCAACAGACCACAGATGTGAACCATTTGTGCACTGCGGTATGCTGCATTTAGAAAAAAAAAGGTGCAGAGATAATTAATTCCAAGTTGCATTGAATGAATGAGCTGCCTTAAATCAACATGTGTTAATGCAGTGCAACAATTATAATCTTCCCATGCAATTCCACCTTTAGATATGTAGATAATTGCAGCCAGATAGATTCCATGTATGCAACTACCATTCTGCAATGTCAAAACACAGAAATACCTTTGGGATATCTTCTGAGGTTTACATAATCTGAAATTTGAACATTGTATTCCATTTCCTTGTTTGTTTATCTTGGATGAAAACCTCATCCGGCCCTGTTTGTTTTGGTTTGTTCCTATCTGTGTTTATTATGGTTTATGAAAACATATATGATCAGTGACTGGTGAATCCATGAGCTTTGCCATCTATTAACATAAGTATACATCAATTTATGATGACATCAAACAGAACAATTCATGAAGCAATACAAACCCAATGTATTTATCCATTTTTATGGCCCCATATTTTTCCAAGCACTGATGCAGACAGAATACAAAAGCTTCCCAGCTGAAGTACTTTCTCCCGCTCATGTGCCAATTAAACTCCATGCAGACAGCGTGAAGCACCCACCCTTGGAAACATTTTTGTTTACCAGTATATTCTGCCTGTGTGGACCGCACCAGAAGACAGCCGGAGTGCTTCAAGAAAACACCTGCCAGTTCTTTTTCACATCTGTAGGCGGATTTAGTGACATTGACCAAGTCCAACTTGTGGAAAATATTGGCACAGAGAAAAATTCACATAATAAAAAGTTCCCTTGGGTTTTGACTTTTTTTGTTTTTTGTTCTTTTGTGAATGACATGATGTTTCAACCAAGAAGTCTCTAAAGTGTCTAGAACAGCTGTGACATTGTGGATCTGACAGGCAGGGACTGGCCTTTATCATTACCAGAAAATACTGTAATGGAAATCAAGCCAAACAGGGCCCCTGCAGCTTGTGCAATACTAAGATTGCAAGCAAAGTTACCGCTGCTAATCTAAGTCATCAGCCAACAAGCAACAATTGACTTTAAAGCTGAAATTTATTTTTGACCTCTTCTTCTGAAATACTGGTTGGTTTGCTCTTTTCTGATCCACTGGCTTTGAGATTTTTTTAAATTACTGACCCAGATCAACTCTGCAGATCTAAATTTTAACATTACCAGACAAATTTCTGTTTCAGGTCACTGATTTTCAAAATTCAAATTGGTAACAATTAGTCAACTAGCATTTTCAACAATAGCAGAGGCAGGTTTTATATTGGGAGGATTTACTTTGCAATAATGAGTGCTAAACACCAAAGTGAACTAGTTATTAGTGTTGGTGTTCGAATTCGGGTTGTCCTTATATTCAGCGTGAATATAGCTCTTGAATTCAGATCCAATTCGTGTTTAAAAAAATGTGTTAAAAAATGGTAAATGGTTAATGGTAAAGTAATTTATTGAATGTGTGTAATATGCGTAACTAACTTTAATTTTTTTACAGGTTATCCCACACTGACAGGAGGATTCCCACGGCTGTGCAGCCATGGGAATCCTCCTGTCAGTGTGGGATCCCCAGGCACTAGAGGTTAAATGAGGACAAGTCTCCCCATTCATCACCTCCACTGCTCTGTGATTGGCTAAGGAAAGGTAAACCCTGATGACAGCTCAAGCGTCATCAGGATTTTCCTTTCCCCAGCCAATAGTTACGCTAGGGCTGCAAGAGCAATCAGGGGAGAGGAGCTGTCAGCTCTGCATGTTTAGGCAGGTTTAGGCCTCCTGGCCACCCACACTGCATTGCTGGTTCTTAAAGCACCATCGTTTGTGGATTTGACAGTAGGTAGCAGTAAGCAATACTGAACTGCTTACTGCCTTACCACAATTTATTCTCTGTTTGGATGATGTGGGTAGACGCTACATGTATCGGAAGGAGTGAATAGAAGCAGTGATCATGTCACACTGCAACCTTACTGCCAACCAATCTGAATATAGCCTAAGACTTACATTTATTAATGTGCACTAAATCTAATTTTTTTACCTTTGTATTTAGTGTTTGCAAATTCTGTTTTATGCTACTGGGTGGACAAAAGAACACCATCCATTAACATATGTTATACAGGGGGATTACATGGGGGAAATAATGGCTTTCCTTGTCATTTGAGCAAAATAATGGCAACCATTTTTAAATGGTAAAAATGATGGCTGCACTTGTTTGGGAGAAACAACTGAACTTGTTCTATGGTGTTTCTTTTGTTCCGAGTTCTTCTTCCTACATCACCCAATCTCTTACTGCGCAAGCAAGATTTTTTAAAAGTTTTGTGAGATTGGCACATTTTTTACATTAGAAGAAAGCCCCTTCTGCTTCATACGTACCTAAATATCTCCAGAGGCTATTGGTTTCCTATTCGGTCTTTACGGCATCGGCGTTAATACAGAAGGGGAGGGGTCTCCCTTTCAAATGTACAAAACAAACATGAAAAAAAAAATGCATTTGTTACTTATCCACCCCTTTATATGCAATAAACATGTAGTGATAGGTCTGCTTTAATAATGATTGCACTTTTTATATGGGGTCGATGATAGTGACATTTGTTATATGAGGAAAAAGATGACTGTACTTGTTTGAGTTTTTTTTCTTTTTTGTTGGTAGGACGGGTGGGTGGCAGATGTCTTCTAAAAAAAAACTCTAGAAGGACCTTTGCCTATAATTTTAAAGATACAAGGTCAGATTCTATAGTCCAGATGTTGTTGTTGTAGATTACTGTGATTATTGTCATTTATTCTCAGCACAAAACTACTGTAGATTAATAAAAGAGATTGAGTGGAACATATGAAGTCTCAAACTTTAAATTAAGACAGTTGTGATTTCCCACGGTAACATTTACACCTGTCTTTTTATTTCTTCCTCGCAGTAATTTATGTTTTATTTGTAGACCATCCCAAACATTCCCTCTTTAAATCTTGGCAGTGGGAGCCTCCCTGTGGACTCCGATAGATAAAAGTATGAGAAGAATTTTCTTGTGGAAAGCTGTGTTGGATTGGGAACCTTACAGATTGTAAGATGTCATAGATGTCATAGATCAACATGACATGAGAATTTACCCAAAGAATGCACATCTTTAGCAAGCCCAAGGGAAAAAAGGGAGGCAGCCTTGTAAAGGTTTTCACTAATTTAGACAATGTTATAGTGAATCGCATCACTGTAGATAGATCACAAGTAAACTCACTTAATGTTGGTTAGAATATGTTAAAATTCCAGAGATAACTCCAGATTAAATAAACATATTGGGACTGATTTATTAAAGCTCTCCAAGGCTGGAGAAGATAGCTTTTGCTAGACCTTGCTGGATCACCCAGCTTCTCCATTCTTAAAGAGCTTTATTAAATCAGGCCCATTAATTATACCAGTACTTCATAATTTTGTGCTTTATTATTACCCAAGAAATTGTTGACAACCATGACATAGCTGTGCCAGGCAGAAGCTTCAGTATCAGTCATGTAACTTGTGAAATTTGAATCATTTATCAGTTTCCAAATCTGGGATTCCTGCCTTCAATTTTTCAGTACTCAATCCAAAGAAGAATCTACAAATGTATTTGAAGCAATCACTTTTTTGTTCAGAGCTCTAAAACAATTGCTTCATTAATCCCAACTTTACGTGTAGTAAAGGGAGAATGATTTTTTCTTTGTCAACCATTGGTTCGTTAATGATGTTCGCTGCACCTTTTTTCATGTTTTCCCCTAGAGGCCATGTCTCTTTTTTCCTGTGATCCTGCTTTGCTCTACTATCCCACAAGCAGATGAAACATGGGTACTTTGTGTATCCACTTTGCTGGCCAAGTAGGAAGTTCACCATTTTTGGACCATTGGTGTTCATGATAGCAAAGCTTTTGTAAGACTATTTTGATATTTTCATATTCTTCGTTAAGTTTTGTTGAGTGACCAATTGGAATTGATAGCAGTTGCCATTATGCAGTAAAATGGATTTCAAGCTTCAGAGTGGAACTGTCTATGAAAAGCCGCCAGTCTTCTGCTCCGTATTCTGGTACTCCCATATGGGCTAGTAGTCCAGGGATGTTACAACAGTACATGAAGTCTCCATCTTCACTGAAATATGGTAGGAGTGTCACCTCTCTTGTCCTATAAACCGTTATTTTACCTTCCGGTCTCAGACAGTTCTTTTCTTTTAGCCTGGATGCTAAAAGTTTAGATGCTTGTTTTGACAGACTTAGGTCACATATTAAATCATTGAGCTCTTCTTGGGAGAAGTGCTGGTTTGATAAAACACTTCCTTCATATTCACTTCCACTGCTAACTCCGGGATTACATTCCAAACCCTGTATATCCTCCATGTTGGATACAGGAATATCAGGGAGTGTACTGAACGCTGGTTTGGGAACATCAGCACCATGCAGCACAGGTCGTCTTGCTGATTCCAAACCAGGGTACTACTTGTTTTTCTTGTAACGATTGAAACCTTTTACATTCACAGCACAAAAAGTAACAGTCATTATCAAGATTTTTGGGCTCTTGTCATACCATAGGTACACCAAATTTCAAACTTTTCAGTTTTCAACTGACATAGACACTCTACACAAGTTTTGCATACCATATGGGGAGCCCAGTACTTATCTTGGTCCCCCAGTTTAATACCAAAATATGCAAAAAAATATTCACTACAAATGTAGCAAAATACGTTAGGGTCATTTAAACAACTTCTTCTTGAAGAACTCATATTTCTGTAAAAAAAAGAAAATGTATGAATAAAAAGATGGCAAATGAAAGTTTCATGAAAATAATGCTACATTTAATATATAAAATGCAAAACATCTGTGTAAATAAAGATTTATAATAACATGCTGTGTTAAAATTTGTTGTTGGTCTATTGTTGTTGGTCTAAAATCGTCTATTCTGATTCCTGTATCACAAGAACTTGAGCCAATTCAATGCAACGGATGTCATTTCTGGATTCAGCACACCTGAAATATACTAAATATATTGCAAAATCCCTGGCAAGTCAAAAAAAAATTTTTTTGTTGGGCTGTGTAATTACTGCATAGATTCATAGGTAATTACACATTTATAAGGTTTCCCTACTGTCCTTTATAGTTGTCGTGCTTTCAGAATGTTGTGAGATATAGTAGAGGCCTAGAAGGAAAAGTTATAGTTAGGGATCATAACCTGAACACAGCTGTTATGACAATGTCACTAAACATGCACATTTGCATGCTCCAACACACTGCCGAAGGCCTACAGTCATAGCCAGCCATACATGTGTGCACACACTCGTACATGAACACTTGCAATCTCAGTGTCCACATGCATGCCCAACTGTAGCACACCTACCAGAGACCTATTTAAGAAGCAGAGCTGAATCAATACATTTCTGGGTGGTCTGCAGCTTTTTACAAGGTGATCTGAGTAACCTGATTCTGTTTTTGTCTTTTGTACTTGGACCTGCTTCTGATTAAATCTATCCATTGCTCACCCAGTTTGCTGTTCCTGCCCTGTTTACCCATTGCTGACTTGGCTCACTTCAAACTGCCTCTGCTCAGTCTAGCTGTTGTTGACATCTCTTGGACTTTGGATCTCCTCTGCCTACCTGTTGCTCATCCATTTGGGTGCACTTACTAGCTTGCATCTGTCTATCTGCCTTTCCTTTGTGGGCTTGGCCTGTTTCTGGACCAAGACTGCCTACTGTATGGTTGCTGCCACCAGCTTCCAATGTAACCACAGTTCCAGCTAGCATATTGTTACAACGGTTTCTGCTAGCTGCTGGTCTGATCTGCATCCTGGCATTGCTGGTGACTACTCTGCAGTTCTGCTCTTGGTTACCCCTCCGCTGGTATTCGAGAACACACCACAACCAAGATGATCCCCAGAGTGTTCCCCAGTGGACCCCTGTGCAATTTGGTGCCCTTTCATTGTCTACAGTTTTCAGAGTGTTTAAAGAAGAGGTGTAAGGAAAGCTTTTTTTATTCACTTCATCCTTAATCAGGTAAAGTATAACAGCATCGGATAGACTACTGCACAAGGTCTTGTAAATGCTTTGCTAAGTGTTTTTTTTTGGCACTATTACCCACAGTTACCAGTTCCAGCCCTCAGAGTCCATAACAATTGCCCGATACCAGCACATGAAACTGTCATTATCTTTAACACTCACTCCATGCAGTTAAAAAATATAGCATTACCAGAAATTAATTATACTTATGTGTCAAGCAGATGTGCATCTGGAGTTTGAAGGATGTAGCTGGGGCCCCTGGACATCCACCAGGCCATGGGCTCCTGCCAAGGTTGCCCTGGGAATGACCAGCTTTGGGTATGACACAGTATTTTCAGTAATTTGAACAATAACCCAAATATAGACACCAATGTTTTCCCCCGACATCTGTAAAAACATTTCACAGAATATTAACCAGGACCATGAGAGAAATCCATCCACTATTATTGGAAAGTCTCCATCCTTGATTGCTGTTTTCTGTGCTTAATGCAATGTTTAAACACTGTGTTGTTCTAGCATGGAAGAAAAATGTAGATTTGTAACAACTGGCAGAATTTACTGCAGCCATTCTACAACCGGTGATTTTTGATCAAAGTCTTCATATCTAGGACTTGTTTGAGCCTGTTAAGAGATAACTCATAAACTGCAGCTGGCAGACCTCCAAAAGTGCCCCTTGCCAAAAAAGAAAAAAAAATCAAGTTGCTCACAATTAAGAGTTTGTTCTCATGGTTACATATTTTACATTCTTTCTGCGGCTCCCCCAGGAAGTGAAGAGCCAAGCTGGCGTCACAAGTGACATCATGACATGAGACTGAATTGGTGGTGAGAGCACATATGTGTGAGGTCAGTGGTGATTTTTGACAGCTGTAAAAAATAGACAACCTTTCAGCTAATTTACAAAATCCACAGGAAAAAATGGAAGAAAATAGCATTGTTGCTCGTTCTATCCAATCAGGGGTCGCCTTTTATTTTAATAAAAACTGCAACCATCTCCCAGTACTTTTCTGCTCCTCTTCATACCAATCAGCCTGCCCGCTGTTCTCATCAAACCAAACAAGTTTTGAAGGCCTTATTCCCTAAAGCAGACCTAAACTCGACTCAAGGTAGAGTTAATTGACAAAAAAGACATGCATGTTAAAAAAAAATAAAGCCCTAGCATCTGGTGACTTTTTTTGCTTTAGCTGTACACTGCGTGATGCATGTGCCGTGTAGTGCAGTGTTTTTCAACTTCTTTTGAGCCACGGCACATTTTTTTACATTGAAAAAATCCTGCGGCACACCACAAATCAAAAATGTTACAAAATGACACTTTGTAGCTAATTCTTTTGTCTCTAAGAATAAACAAGAAAACTGTTACCTACTGCCACCCACTGACATGGAAGAGTATTACATTACTCTGCCAGTCACTACAGCACAGACACTCGACAATGGTAATTAGATAATTTCCCACGGTACACCTAAAGATCTCTCATGGCACACTAGTGTGCCGCGGCACAGTGGTTGAAAATCACTGGTGTAGTGTAAAGCTCGGTTCTGTATGCACCAGTGCTGCATACAGAGCTAGGCGCTGTGGACAATGTGACTCCTGCACATGCGCAGGAGTTACAACACCAGTGACCATCCAATGGCCAAGGAGAATCGCCATGCACCGTGGAGTCAGCAGCATTAAATGTTCCTTGGATGCAGCTATGGCAGAATTTGGACCTGTCATTGCAGCAGATTGGCTGCACTCCATTAAGTCAGTGCCATAACTGGTAAGTATGCATAGGCAGCATGGTTGACTCAATGCTAACCCTCAAACCTTTGCAACACTAGGTCCCAGGTTCAAATCTCAGCCAGGACACTCTGTGTGGGTTTCCTCCCACATGTCAAAAGATTAACCTAATGCAGTTAGAGTAATCTGCTTTCACCCAAAAATTGTCCTTATACTATGTCAATGACATATGACTATGGTAGAGACATTGGATTGTTAGCCCCCTTGAGGGACAGTTAGTGACATGACTATGGACTTTGTAAAGTGCTGCCTAATATGTCGGCGATATATAAATACTGGCTAATAGTAACATACACACCAATCAATATAGTTCCACTTTAAAGTGGGACTTAATGTTCCTTTTACAAACATTGCTGGCAAGCAGGTTTTTCCTGCAGGCGATATCAAAATATATTTTTCACAACAAAGTCCTACCTGCCAGATGCAATGTTTTTTTCGAAATATACACGGAGCTTTGTATGTGCACTTGCTAGATTTGTGGATGAAAGAACTTCTGTGTGCCTGTATGGAAGTTACATCATTGCTGGCTGGCCAATCAAGATGGCTGAAAAGGCCAAAGGACCGGGCAAAGATTATAGCTGCAGCAATGAAGTCACAAGGATTTTATTCTTTGAAGAGCTGAGGGAAATGATGTAACTGTGTATGTATGTATATTTGTTCATTATGGCAAAAACTCTGGGTGTATTCAGTGGTGTTACATGAATGGTGTTTCGTGATATGTGTTCTTTTGCAGGTAGGCATTGGTGTAAGCATTTTTCTATATGAACATGGTTGCACTACCAGCACAATACCCCTCCTTCCCCAGGAACTGTTCCAGGATTTCATGAAGTTTCCAGGGTCTTGCAGGTTCATACATGTGCTGGATCACTAGCTTCAGGACTCAACAACGTTTCTAAGCTGGCACTGTTAGGTGGAGTGATCTCCTGCCCTACAGCACCTCCATAGTTCCAAGACTGATGTAATTGTCAGAACAAGGAGCCTGCACCATAAGACAGGGGGTCCATTGTTTTCAGTTAAGTGCAAGCTGCTGAACACCAGTGTAAGTGACCTAACTTCCACCGATAAATGTTTTATTGCATTGATATCAATTCCAAGGGGTAATTCCTGTGACACCAAGGAACCGAGAGATTGGGTTTATAATCATACTTTTAACAATGTGGCAGGGGGGTGGACTTTTTTTGTATTCCACTGACAGCAACAATTGGCTTTTTTTTCTGACCACTAATACTAGGGTATTCTTCCTTGCACTCACCACTGACACTGGATCATTCAACAGCAAAGCTGATCTTATACTTCGTATACCGGTAGTTAGTTTGCCAACATGTGGCTCTCGTGTCTTGCTTAAAGCTGCGTACACACGTCAGATTTTTATCGCCCGATAATCGGCATCGGCCAGATATCGGGCGAAAATCTGGCGTGTGTACAGTCGGCGGCGTCCACCGTCCGAACGACTGTCCTGGCGGATCCACGGACGATGAACGACGACTGATCCTAATGAAAGGGAAGGAGGAGAGCGCGCACCAGGGTGCTGCTCCGTCGCTCTCCCCCTCCCCTCTTCATAGAGCAGAACGGTGCTGTATGTACAGCACCGTTCATGCATCGTGTAGTCCTTTGTCGTTGGAAAGGATCGTGAAAGGTACCTGTGCAATAGGTTTACCTACCCCAAGGTTTCTCTTGATAAGTTACCCATCCCAAGCTTTGTTTCCCTGCTTCCTTCTGACTACACTTCAGTTTGCTTTTGACTATTCCTGTTTGCTTCCTACATTGACCTTAGGCCTGTGTATGTTTCTGAGATTGTCTGTTTACTGAATATCATAGTTTGTTTCATCCCTTGTCAACTGGCATTTTCCATGATGTCTGTGAGAACCATACCTTGGGTGCAAAGCCCATCATCCATTGCAGGGTACTTTGGTGAACATGGGTGGTTATTTGGACTCCGCACCTTCACTGGATATGCAGATAGCACAGAGTGTCCACTGTATAGTGTATCTGTGACAGCAGTCGTGATATTCCCACCCATCCTGGCTGCAAGCTGTACAGTACACTACCCGCTCCAGACCAAGATGTTTATTGTCTGAACCAAACCTATTTAGAGCACCAAAGTGCTCTAAACCTATATGCTATGTACAGAAAAGACATGCAATGTAAAGCTGCATTCACATGCTCAATTATTGTCACTGGAAATAATTTTTCACCCTCCTTTCCAGGGACAAATGACTGAAAGATGAATGAACAAGGGCTGTATATACAGCACTGTTCTGTTCTATGGAGAGGGCAGGGGGAGAATGAGAGAGCGGCACCCTCTGCACTCACTTCCCTTCACTTCCATCATCTGTCCATCATCTGTCATTCATGGATCCGCCAAGATGGACCCATGAATAATGTCCGACGACCTCCGTACACACATCTGATTCTTGTCCAAGATGAGCCCTACAGCTTGTATTGCCCGACAATCATCTGACGTGTGTACATAGCCTTAAAGTTTCATTTTTGACTATTAGTCAGTGAGGCTTCCCATTACAGAGAGACCAACAGGAAGGCTCGGGATGGAGTTTCCCAGGGCTTCTGCATCAAGATTTAAAATTAGATTTAGGCAGATGTAAACACATCAGATGATTCACGGCCAATACGAGCCACAGGGCTTGTCTGGGATAAGAATCTGACATGTGTACAGTGGCCGTCCAACACCATTCATTGGTCCATCCTGGCGGATCCATGAATGGCAGAAGACGGACGACCGCAATGGAAGTCAAAGGGGTGCCGCTCACTCAATCTCCCTTCTTCCTCTCCATAGAACAGAATGGTGCTGTATGTACAGCGCTTGCTCATTCATCGTTCAGGATCTTGAAAGGTCATTTCCAATGACAAAAATCTAGCATGTGTACATAACCGTAGAATAAGTCAGAAGTCAGAAATTAGGTACAGATATACCTACCAGGTATCTGAAACTACCTACAGGCAACTTGAGGATACACCGGTGTCTGACATTCATGTGCCAAAAAAGTCACCTTGTTTATAGGTACTGCAGGAGGCCAGACATTTCACCTTCTTCCACCCAAACATTTGAACACAGATTTGTGCTTCTTCTCACTCTAGGAACACAATACTATAAATGCTGATTCTTCCAAAACAACACAAAGCATGGTTAGTGATCTTTCCAGCTTTATCATATTCTTATCTTTTTGCCTAGTCATTTAACACCCACATGATAAGATATTTGATCATTCTAACATCCACAGACTCCATGCATCCCGCCCCCTCCTTTTTTAACTTTCATCTATTCTCTCAAAGTTCCCTTAACAATGAGGGTTTCTTTTTTGTCTGTAATGTTTCTTTTTATTTATTGGATGGTCTGCGGGTGTCTGGAGTCATTATCATTGTTATGATTGTGCTCATTGAGAAATGCAGACGAGCCTGTGGGAAGCCTACACATCATGGGGGTCAGGCCAGGGCATGTCTGAGAGGAGGGGAAGGTTGGCTCGCCCCCCCTTCCCTTCTATCTAGCCAGGCAATTCTTGTCCTGCAAACCACAGGGCGCCCATGGTATCACATCGCCAATCATTCCCAGAATCTCTTCTATAATCCTTTTTTACCATATTTTGTTCAAATGTTAGAAAGCATATTCACCTTTCACAGAGATCAGTGAATCTGTTTTATTGCTAACAGGATAAATAGCCTTAAAGGTAAAGTGCCTGAAACAAATGTTTCTGTTGTCCATAGCAACCATTCATATGTTTCTATTCATCCTCCTATAATGCATTGGAAGAATGGAATGTCTAATTGGCTGCTACAAAATGTACGGACAGGATAAATAGGGACCCAACTGTGCGGGTAGGCACATTGATGCATTAAAGCCATTGGATTAACATGAAGGCCAAGCAATGCGCATTTTCAGGAAAGGTCAGCAGTTGCAGCTTCTATATATTTCTGTAAAGTAAGCAAAGTGGAAATCAAGGAGTCACCAGATATTACACTTCAGGGGTAAATAGACCAAATCATGGTCATTGGGCTTGATTTTTTAAAGCTCTCCATTTATATCAGTGAAACTGGGACATCCAGCAAACTTGGAATGGTTTTCTTCATGGGTCATAGTGAGCGGACCCATGTCTGTAGTCAAGGTGCTACATGTACCATCTCTCCTGTGTCTACCCATAAGGAATGAATATGGGTCACAGTGAGCGGTTCCACCTTCTGCTAAATGTTCAACTGCTTGTTCACAAAGACCGGACAAATGGCTGCCATCCTGGGAACCTTTCCATTGTCTATGTAGATAAGTTCTAAATGTCCCATGATCACATTATGCATATTCATGCAGCAGATACCAGAAAATGATCTATATCTCATTTATAGACTTTATAGAGACTCATCACTAAGCAATGCTCTATTTAGAAGATTCTTAGGTCTTTGAAGTAAAGTCCAAGAAATGTATTAATATTACACAGTATTTATATAGCCCCAACATATTATGCAGCACTGTACATAAGTCCATGGTCATGTCACAATTTATTGTCCCTACCATAGTCATGTGTCTTTGATACAGTTTAAGGTCAATTTTGGGGAGGAAGCAAATAACTTTACTCCATATTTTTTGATATGTGGGAGGAAACCCATGAAAACATGGGGAGAACCTGCAAACTCCATGCAGATAATGTTCTGGCTGCGATTCAAACCTGGGACCTAGCACTGCAAAGGCCAGAATGCAGTGCTAGGTCCCATATCACCAATTTCTCAAAGAATTGCCAAACAATTGAAGATAGTCAATCAATCAACGAACAATTTTTGCACTTGATCTTTTCATTTTTCAAGATCCCAGACAATCTTTGTCCCTGATACTTTTCATTTCTATGACTATTAGACAATTAATTATTTAAAGCTCTTGGAAGTAACAGTATTTATTGTTTATTTAAGCCTTGGCTAGGAGCTGAACGGCTTGGGTGATCTGAATCTTGTGCTACTGAGCAATTTAACCACTTGGTGGCAATCACTTCATGTGCAGCGCATCAATCTCAGCATGTTACAGTTAAAAAAGAATTGTGCATGATAAAGCACCAGGTAAACCTAAATGCCACTGCTAGTATTCATTTTCTCTTTGCTTCCCCGCTGTCTTGTTCACTATACAGAAAAGGCTCTGCATGGAAACCCCAGCTAGCTTGTGATAGAATATTGGAGGGAGGCCATGATAATAGTGGAAGTCCATTGATGGAAGCTATGATAGTTATGGGCAGAACAGTTCTATGCTAAGCACTTTTATATATTACCAGCCGATTACCCGGCGTTGCCTGGGTATTTATTTATTGCAATCCTATATTATACAGAGAAAGGAATCAAATAAAGCTATAGTGGTAAATCAAATAATTGTTTTTATTTTACAGGTTTTAAAAGTATAGGTGCAATATACAATTAAATTTAAATACAATGAAATTGAATTAACCTTAATTAATGGCATATGTTCCAATGCTGTTTTAAATGTTTTAATAAGAACAGTGTGCTCATGAAACATCCTTTGTAACTTTAAGACAATCTGAAATTTTGTTCCTGAGATGTAGGTGCACCTCTGGTCAGTTTCTATTGGATCGTTTTCAATAAAATATGGTAGTAGAAATTTTGGTGGTTGATCTGGCAGCAGAAGTAACGATCCCGCTTTATGGTAAATTTGCCCTTGCGCCATGAATGTGGATGGAAATCCAGGCTGTTAAACAATTGATGTGGCGCCGAATGATGTCATTCATAAACATGAGTTGTATTTTCTGATGTTATTAAGAAAATGCTTTGACTCTGAGGTATTTGCTCATGTGTAATTCCAAAGTCCTTGTGGTGGTGTTTCCAGTTGGCAGAGTTTGACTTTCCCTTTTTTTGCAGCAAATACCAGGAGACTCAGATTTAAACTTCCTGTCTTGACAACAACTACAAACCATTTCCATTTTTCCGATGGTAACACTTGCATGCTGCAAGCAGTCTCTATGTGGATCATAGTGGAATCCTTCAAATGCTAACCTAAAATGTTGTGCAGTTCGTGATCGTCTGGCTCTTTTTCTCATTTCCTGTACTCAGGTCTCATGCTGTTTTACTGTCTCTGAAGCTCTAGATGTAGAAGCTCTATCTCTTTTATCCTGTAGTTGGGTCTCATGCTGTTGTACTGTCTCTGAAGCTCTGACTGTAGTAGCTATCTCGCGCAGTGTGGCAAGTCTTCTATTCCTGTCCTCAGGATTTTCTTGTCTACGGTGTTGTTTAATTTTTTTGCCTTTGATTGAACCCAGCCAATTGCCTTACGTTTTCTCGAAGTGCATTATTACAGGCCAGAAATTTGTAAAAGAGTAAATACTGTAAAACAGTATGTAAAAATATAACCAAAAGGCACACTGTCACTGAGCAATACATACACCCATACATACATACATACATACATGCAAATATATCTGTGACATATACTACAGTGCTGTACAAAGATCAGCGGTGCACTCACATGAATCTGAGTCATATGTCTAGCAAGTTTGGTTGAAATGTGTTGATGCGTTTCCTAGTGATGACATACACACATACATACATGCATACATCCAATATAGCACAGCGCTGTAAACAATGACTGGTGCACTCATAAAAAGGACATTGTGGAATTGGAGAGATTGCAGAGAAAGGCAACTAAACTAATTAAAAGAAATGGATGAGCTCAGCTATGAGGAGAGATTAGCTGAACTGAATTTATATTCTCTTGGGAAGAGATGTATAGGAGGGATATGATCACCCTGTATAAATATACAAATGGTCAATATAGAAATCTCTTTTCCCAATTATTCACTTTGAGATCATTACAAAGAACAGGAGGGCACTCTTTGGGTCTGGAGGAAAAGAAGTTTAGGCTCCGGATAAGGAAGGGATTCTTCACTGTAAGGTCTGTGAAAATATGGAATCAGCTCCCCCAGGAAGTAGTTTCAGCAACTACTATAGATTGCTTTAAGTTGGATGTTTTTCTAGAAGCACAGAATATAACTATGTAATAAGGATTTAAAGTAAAGATAACAGTGACTGTTGATCCAGGGAACATATGATTGCCTCATAGAATCAGGAAGGATTTTTTTTCGCCTGTTGGAGCAAATTGTACCCGGGATTTTATTTCGGGTGCAAGATCGATAGCTCCCGGAGTACGGTTTTATATCTGGGATATGTTTATTTACCTAGGGGGTGAACTTGATGGACTTATGTCTTTTTTCAACCTGACTTACTATGTCACTATAATGATAATATTACAGTCACTACAGCACTACAAATGCCAGAGCTAGTGGTCATGCACTTTGGCCATGGCTTAGGTTGCTTAGGTCTTGGGCCTGGAATTCAGCTGCTCTGGCACACACTTACACACATCTGAGTAACCTCTTCCCCTGCCTTTGGGCATGGCAATTGGCTACATTTAATACAACATCATTGGAGGAAAGCGAGAGAATCACATGCTCCCCATACATGGAAATTTTGCATTTTTAATTGCTCCAGTAGACAATCAAAGTTTTCTGGTCCTATACTTTGTAAACTTTTTGGGCCCCCATCCCATTACCATGTATAAAAGTCTGATCACTGCAAAATTTAAGCTTAGATCAGGACCTGGTACAATGTATCCATTGCCCCTAATCATTGCTTACTAATATAGGACTGTTATTATCCAATATTAGACCCAAATAGCTTCTGTGTTTTAAAATCCTAATTTTTAATATTATTATTATTATTATTAATAATAATAATAATAATAATAATATTAATAATATTAAACAGTATTTATATAGCGCCAACATATTATGCAGTGCTGTACATTAAATAGGGGTTGCAAATGATAGACAGATACAGACAGTGACACAAAAGGAGGAGAGGACCCTCCTCCGAAGAGCTTACAATTTAAGAGGTACGGGAAACAGCACACACTAGGAAGGGGGATGATGAGCTAAACCAATATTTGCAACACGTTTTAACACATCTAGTTAATATGTCATTTCTTTTTGGTAGGTAATGCAAGGAGTAGAGCTCCCAGCAATGTGACATAACAGGTTTTGCTTAGCAAGCACTGTAGCCGACTCTGCATAGTTTTGTTCTTCATATCCTCTTCAGAAATGCAAAGTGATTACATTTTCAAGAGCTGATTTCAAATTAAGTGTTTTATAAATAATAATGGCTTTTCCTTTGTAATCACTAAGTCTCACATTCCAGTAGAAATCTTGGCTTTGTTTACAATCTTTGATGTCACACCTTATATTCTACTTATCACAATCAGCTTCTTATGTAAAACTATAAGCTCAGTAAGTACACATTATGAACATTTAACTTGAAGAACCAAGATTAAAAACATTTGCCAAATAATAGGAAATTATTTCATGAAATCTGATCCAGATTTGCAGGATCATTCAGGTTCATCCATGATACCATGATTGTCTTTTCCAGACTCGGAGAACTTTCATAAATCAGGCCCACTGATTGAACCACATCACTCCATGATTGCACTCCTAAAACAATGCTATTCAGTTCTATGAATATAGGAGGTGAGCAGGAGGCACCCTATGTGTCCTCCCACATCAAGGGACTGCCAAATTTTTGCCTAAGCCGATCATGAACGTTTGTCTCGGGTGACCGCTATCTAGCTTGTGTATGTGGCTTAAAACTTTGCTGCAGTTGCATGGCAGAAGCAGACAGATAACTTGTATTTGTTGGTGTTAGTGTGACATAAATCAGCTGTCTATTGTATTGGGCATAGGGTTACAAAAATCAGCTTGTTCCTGTTGCTGTTCAGAAAGAGTTCAGTTTACCATATACATCAAACTGAAACACTTATCAAAGTAAGGTAGTGATGGAAAGCTTTTTTTTCATGCGATCATGTAATGGACTCATTTGATTCATTGATTGTATTCTATATACTTGTTAACTATTTATAAGACCATAGAATAATAAAAATAAATAGGCTGAAAAAACTCTTCTTTTTTCCTCTTTCTTTTCATTTGAAGCCTTTTTTTTCATCTCAGACTTGCCAAAGACAAATATACTAGGGAGATACCAGCATAGGAATCTAGTATACCAAGCATTTCAAAAGCCAAATAATGACGCTATGGGTGCAATTGAATGGTACAGATCAAAGATTCAA
>NC_092865.1:23110961-23166654 GCF_032062135.1 Pyxicephalus adspersus | reverse complement strand
CAAATGACTTATACGAAATCCATTCCAGGTTTGCTGAATTACCCAGCTTCACCGATGAAAGTGTATGTTCTGCAGCCTTGGGGAGCTTCAATAAATCAAACCCAGTGTGTCATTGTAGCTACCCAATGGAAGATAGTTATTAATACTTCTGGTCCCTCAGTGCTCATAAAGAACTAAAGTTATTCTCCTGCTTGTATATTTGATCCCTTTAGATATTCAAAAAACTTGAGACAAAACCCGGTAGTTCAATTATTCTCGGCACATGCAAAGGAAACTGGGATTTCCAGGTTTCACATGGGCAGCTCAGCAAAATCTGATAGCTGGGTGGTGATCAGGCAGGTAAGAAGAGTTATTGCAGAACATTGCCTGACCACTATTTGTTCAAAGTGTGTTGAAAATTTAGTAGAGGGATATTTTAGTCTGGTAACTTCCAATGGGGACACATATTCCAGTGACAACTGTCTTAGGTTATGTTCAGACTGGTGATGAGGTTGCAGTGTTGTTACTGCCTTCTGCACCCCTGAACACCCTTGGGTGATACAGCGCTGTACCTGTGACCGCCTATAGAGAATGAATGGGTGTGGATATGAGTGTTTCAGGGCTGCTGCCCACTGTAAAATGTTTAAACGTTTAAGAAGCAGGTCATTGGTGCAGGTGGCAAAGCTGCCGAAAGAAGCACATTCATCACAGTTCTCACTGTTATAATGAACATAACCTTATGCTAAACAATCAAACATTTTAGTCATTGGTAATGCAACACATTCAATATATTCTTTAGGCAGAACTAGACTGTTCATTTTCCAGTGAGCCCAGTCTGTCATTTACAAGCACCAATAGGGGGCGCTCACCACACAGTCCAGGGATACACAGCAATGTTTTTATTTAGTAATTAGTGAGACAAGGCTATGATGAAAAAAAGTTTTTTTTTATTATCATGTGTCACTGCTGGAGATTTCCCTTTAAGCAGAACCATACTAAAAATAAAACATTTTTAGTATGGTTCGGCTTAAAGGGAAATCTCCAGGGACCAGGCAGGTCCTTTATTGCAGAAGGGACCCAGATGTGTCTCTTGCATTAAAATAGCCTTACCTGCCATGTCAAAAAAAATTTTATACACTCACCTGCCCCCGTTTCATCAGAGGCATTGGTTTTTCCTCTCGTCCTAGTTGCAATCTTACTATCTTAATTGGCTGGGCTGGGATGATGTAACTCCTCAGATGAGTTCATTCAGTTTTGGCAGCACCAGGAAAACCTGGCACAACCCGATATCACAGCTTTTTCCCAATAGAAGACAGTGATCAGACAGGTAAGTGTATTTTATGGCAGAATGGCCACTTCTGCAATAATGAACTTGCCTGATAGCAGATTTTTTTTTTGCAGAACTATACAGTAGTTCCGCTTTAAAACAAAATATAATATATAATAAAATATATACATTGAATATTACAGTGTTCTCCCCAGAATTTAAGTGAACGGGCCAATAGGTGACAAATTTAGTGTTCCCGGTTGTTTTTGCCATTTGAATACAGTAACCCCTATAATTCTGTCAGCTTTCTACCGCTCCCCAATACTTTGTTCCAACTTTTTAATGCCCACCACCTGGTATGTCACATTTTTTCATCTTCTCTGCCCAACTGTCCATTCTCCTGTATGATGACCCAACTTATCTGTAACCACTGAAAAATAGCAGGGTGTTTACTGAAATGTGCCCAGCTAAAATGGGCTGGGGAGAATTCTGTATTATATATAATTATATAATATAATGTTTAAGTTGTGTGATTCATAAGGCCAGGTTTCCAATCAGATTCCCTGTGAACTGTTTATCTTATGGTTATCCTTTTCTTTATATCAGCTTTTCAAATAACAAATAGAATCATTGAGATCAGTGTTTCTCAAGCAGGGTTCCTCCAGAGGTTGCTAGTGGTTCCTTGAACAATTTGTGCCTCCTGGGTCAGTATAACTGCCACCAATGATGTTTTTGGATATCCATAAGGGTGACATTCTTCCCACTGACCAGCACACTAATGTACTGTGAGCTGTGGATATAATAATTATAGCAGGGGTTCCCTAAGACCTAAAAGATACTTGAAAGTGTTCCCCCATGTTAAAACGTTTGAAAAAGACTGGTATAGAGGCTGAATGAAGGTTTAGAGCAAAATAACCAATATTTTTATATAAAGCGTACCTAAACTCAGAGTTTTCACTTTACATAAAAGGGTAGGCAATCCTTTTAAGGTAAAAATTTTGTTTGTGATTTTTTTTTTAATTCAACCTTTTTTAAAAAAAAAAAAAAAAGAAAAAAGGGTGCAGCACTGTCCCCTTAATTCTCGATAACCTAGGTGATTAAAAATGAATGGCTAGGGCCTCCCGGGATACCTAAGTCACACATCCCGGGAGGCTCTTGGGTGCTCCTTCTGCACATGCCTGAGCATCTCGGGCATACACAGAAGGAGCCCTTTTATCAATAGGGAAAAAAATTGCTGATCTTGCAAGTTTTTTCCCCAATCTACTTCTGCGCAATGCAAGATCAGGTGACGTAGGAAGAAGAACACAGAAGAAGAAAGGAGAAGATGGCGGCCCCTGGCACTCCCTCTGCGTTGAGCCAAAGACAGATACCGGGACCACGCGGGACCCGCTGGAAGAAACCTCTTGATGGATAGACTGATCTAAGGTAAGTGTGATTTTATTGTTTTGGGTTTACTTCCACTTTAGGTAATACATGTTATAGAGATGTGCGGGGCTGCCATCAGAAGGGAAAAAGGGTATATCTGCATTGGGCCGTGATCGAAAGAACTTGACTTTTGCAATGATTATCGTTGGAAAACGAATGATTAACGACCGCTCAACGATTATTCACGATTATTTTGAGCAATCGTATAGTACACGATTCTGTACATGCTGTAACGATATGATCGTTCAAATATAATCCACCAATAATGTACACAGACTAGATACGATCGTTTGAGCGATGCAGGAAGTGATGCGTACCGGAGAAAGTGTACCGCAGAGCCATCCACGATTACTGAACGACCGTACACAATAGATAGCGAAGGATTATCGCCCAATCAGATCCGCCGGGACGGTCGTTCGTTTCCAGCGAAATTCCTCATTCATCAGCATGATTGGCCAGTCGTTCACTTTTTTTGTTAACTATTATCGGACGATCGGTCGCTTCCAACAATAGTTATTGCACTTGTGTACGTAGCCTTAGACATAGGGCGGTTGGGGGGGGAGTATTTCTGATGGCGGCTCTGGGGGTTTTGTATATCCATCCAAAGGAGGAACAAATGAAAAAGAGGGACAATCCCTTTGAATCAGATTTGATTGGTAAACCAATTCATGTTCTTTTAAATACTTAATTTCCTCTATAGTGGATTGTCCAAATAACAAAATAAAAAGTTAGTATGAAACGTTCACACTAGTAAAAGACTTAAGGCAAATTCACTCAGCGCCAGTAGAGGAAGGATGAGATTACAAAAGAGGGACATTCCCTTTAAAGGGGAACTAAATTCAAAAGTCCCGCAAAACAAAAAAAATACACCTTCAATCCTGCAGCACAGTTGATCGGTCCAGAGGTGTCTTCCATTGGGTCCCTTGTTGGCCTCAGCATCTGAACTGGCGCATTGGGTGCCGCCATTCTGACCTCCTCTTGCAGGTTTATCTACCTATGTCACCCAACCCAGGTGCGAGATCCAGTGACGTAGGTTGTAAAAAAAACTTGCCAATCTCACTGGGCATGCGTGAGATCGGCAATTCTTTTCGTAAAAAGGCTCCTCAAGCATGCCCGAAATGCTCATGCACTCATAGAAGGAGCACCCAGGAGCCTTCCGGGATGCGTGACGTAGGTATCCCAGGAGGCTTTGCACTCCCTTCATTCCCATTAAAAAAGGGCTGTTGCAGTTAAAGAAAAACAAAAAAAAAAAACCAACAGAATTTTATACTTTACATAAAAGGGTCTAGGTACGCTTTAATTTCCTATTTCCAACATAACAAAATAAAAAGGCTGTATGAAAAGTTCACACTAGTGGAACACTTTAGGTAGGCAGATTCACACAGAGATCAGGTAGGCAGATTTACAACACCAGTTGGCAGATTCACACAGGGATCAGGTAGGCAGATTCACACAGGGATCAGGTAGGCAGATTCATACACAGACCAGGTAGACAGATTCACACAGAGACAGGTGGACAGATTCATACACAGATCAGGTAGACAGATTCACACAGAGACAGGTAGACAGATTCACACTCAGATCAGGTAGGCAGATTCACACTCAGATCAGGTAGGCAGATTCACACAGAGATCAGGTAGGCAGATTCACTCAGAGATCAGAGTACCAGTAGAGGAGGTTACAAGGGACAGACAGGAGCCGAACCATATATGGAAGTCAGCCCCCTGCCCTCCTGTCCCAGCGAAGATCGGCGGAAAGAGCCGAAGTGGCTGCAGGTCCCCGGGATCCCAGATTGCTTTGCGTTCCCAGAATCCCCACCCCGTGTCCTCGGCCGGCCCCTCTATCCTGCCCCATAGAGAAGTTCGCAGCACACTGTAGCCCCCCACCCAGAGCCAGGTCCCGGGAAGTCCGGGAGTCATCTCTATCCCAGGAACCGCACGGAGCGCAAAGTTTCCGCAGAACTTGTGAAGTGTCAGAGCCGCAGCCCCGAGCCCTATGAGAGCCGGCTCCCCGGACTGGCACCGAGCTTGTCACCCAACCCCCTGCAGGTGTGACCCCCCTATCCTTGTACCGGGAGCCCATGGTGCGGAGGATGCGGCCTCCCGTGCTGATCGCCGTGTTGCTGTTGCTGGATGCAGCCCGGGCAGCGATGGATGAATGCTCGGAGGGCGGCCGGCCGCAGCGCTGTATGCCGGAGTTTGTCAATGCGGCGTTCAATGTGACTGTAGTGGCCACCAATACGTGCGGCTCCCCCCCGGAGGAATACTGCGTGCAGACCGGAGTCACCGGGGTCACCAAGTCATGTCACCTGTGTGACAGCAACCAGCCCCACCTGACGCACGGCGCCCAATTCCTCACCGACTACAACAACCAGGCTGATACCACCTGGTGGCAGAGCCAGAGCATGCTGGCAGGGATCCAGTACCCGCACTCCATCAACCTGACCCTGCACCTAGGTGAGTCCCATGCCACCAGATCCCACCAGATCACTGATCAACTATTTGTCACATTCTTCTCCGCCATGCAGGGATTTGTGGCTTTAGTCCTATTAGAGGGGTTCCATAAATCCTAAAGTGATTTCTATGCTTCCCCTATGTGGAGAAACCTTGCACAAGGTAGTAGATTCTGATTCTTCACAAGGTGACTTTACCTGGCAAAAATACATGTGCTGTTTTTGTTTTGTTTTTTCAATCGTAGTTATTTTCAGTGCTTTGCAGAGTTTGTCAGCGGCGATCAGTTTGCGTTGACCTCTATGAAGTGATCCCGCGGTGTATAGCGGTTCTGAATTGCTCACTGCTGCCCCATTCATTTTCTATGGGGTCACTGTGGGTAGCCTCCCATGCAGATCACTGCCATGAAATGGTAACCGCGCTGCAACCTCACCGTTACCTTTGGTTTGGCCTTCAATCACTGGATTTATGTTTGGGCCCCTCAGCCTGATGGTGCAGGATTTGTTTATCCTGTAGCACCAACAAATCATTTCTGGGGGTGATAGCAATCAAACAATAATATTTGAATCGCTGCTACCGAGTTCCCTGGCTGGTATGCAGCTGACTCCCCAATACATGATTGGGGTTTTTGGTTCCTCTGCAAAATACATTTAAAGTTTAGGGTTTTGTTCAGGTTGGCAGTGTGGTGACGGCGCCCTTATGGCCCTGAACCACTTCCCCTGCTGGGACCCATAGAGAATGAATGTGGGGGCTGGGAGTGGTTCATTGCTCCTATCCACTGCAAAGTATTCAATGGCACCTAAAACATCAACACAGGGGTGTGGGCAGCCAAATGACTGGTTAGGTGCCAGCTGCATGGGGGCATCTGTTCCTGTGCCGCCCTGTCATAGCCTGAATATTCAGGGGAGGGTGAGAAGTCAGGCCAGTACTTTTTATTTATTGTGTTTGATAGAATGGATAAGAACCCATTCATGGGATTCCCCCTCTCCATATGGTCCTGGTTACCATTGTGTCCGGGACAAGATGGGCAAGCCATCATTTTATAGTGGTAAGTGATAACTGTCCATAAGCCATGACACACTTGCAATGCTGTAGCATGGAACAGAAATGAATCCCTCAACTCCAGGCTGCAGCAACTTTGAATAGTAGCCGGGGGTCACCTCTGACAGGTTACCTTCTGAAAAAAACTTTTTAAGCAAATGTCAGCACCAACCATGTCAGAGGTGACCTCTGCTACTACCCTGTAAATGAGAAAAGTTGCTGAATCGTGGTGTGCAGTGATCCATTCCTTCTTCAGCCAGAATGCAGTGAGCCAGACCAGCACCTGGACACTTTGCAAAGAATGTGATGAGCCACTTAGACATAGCAACTGCATTGCTATACAGGGCAGAGAAGGACCTACGCGGTTTTGTGCCCATGCAGGCCATGGGAACTCCATAGCATTCACTTTATTTTATTCTCCACATTCACACCCAGTTTAAACCTCTTAAAGCTTTTGCATTTTGCTAGTAGAATAAAGTTTAGGATGCATTTCATTTAAGCAGAATCCTTGTTGGTGTAGGTGGGCCTTTGCCATAGGCCTGTATATAAGTGCCGATTATGGCACATACTAACCTTTTCCAAAGCACCCTGCAGTGATGATGGGTCTATGAACCTTTCACCTCTTTATTCCCCAAACCTGCTGTTGTCACTCCTGACCCTTACAGATCTACCACGATCTTCTTCAGGTCCTAGGTAGCCACTGATAATGTAACGCCTGCATGTACATTATCCCCAGCAGGAAGGTCTATTCTTGGCATTGCTGGGAATAGATCCGGGCTCCGCACTGCATGGCACATGCATGATGCATGTCTCCTTTGCCAAAAAGCTTTTTTTTTTTTTTTACATTTAGTTCTGCTTTAAGTCCCCCCCCCCAATCCCCTTCATTTACCATCCTTTACTTTAATGTAGGAATGTTGAGATCCCCACTTGAGGCTGTCTTGGAAATGCCCCCACTTTTGCCTCAGCTATGTGACTGTTCCCTTGTTTATTCTATGAATCAGTTGTTTGACCTTATCTTGTAAAATGCCATTCATGCAATGTCACTGGAACTTTGTTTATTGTGCCTCAGGTGTCACATTCTGGCCGCTTTACTTCCCAGTGACAATCCTTAGCTCTGTAAGCCTAGTAATTGCACTTACTTGCAATTGGGGAAGTTCTAAGCATTTTTTCATAGCCTGTGGCTGTGCAGCACAGAATGGCTGTTATGTGGTTGGTACACAAAACGGCACTGTGCAGTCTGGCTTCGAAAACCTTCTGTTATTGCCATCTTTGTATTTAGCGCTCAAAACTATGTTGCCATCTATGGCCTGCCGTCTGTTTCTCAGCTGATACCTCGCCATCTTGGATTTCACTGGTTGCCCATCCAAGCTTCCCTCTTTCCATTTCTACCAACTTTCTTCTGTACTGGATTTCTAAAAGCAGTGCCCCCTAACGAACAATCATTACTTTATGGGGAGCTAAACCCTCCAATCCTTTACATTTACACATGGGGCCATCTTGGCCTGTGTTTAGCTCTGTAGTAGCCATGGTTGAGAATTGACATGGCCACAGTACTTGGCTGTTCAGATGCTGAATGTAATGGTTTAGGGGAATGGTTTACTTGGTGGGTTTGGGTCTTCTTAAAACAGTGAATGAAAATCTTAGTAGTATCTAAAGTATAACCTTTTTTCCTGTTTTGGGATAGTGCAAGAATAGGTTAGATCCTCCATCCTGTATAGGTTTCCACTGTGGGGATACACGCTGTCAATTAGCTTGATGATCATTGTCATCAGAAGTGATGGGAAATCCAACATTTGATAAGTTACTGGAACTGAGAGGAGATCTTGGGGACAGGTGACAACTAGCATGGGTGGCTTTCCTATCATGGAAAGACTTCCTCTCACTTTACTTCTCTAGGACAGGAATTGAAGGTAAATCTCACTAACAGAATACATAAACTGGAGTTTTAGACATTCCATGCCTTGACGTTAGATATACTTTTTCATATCTGCCGGTAACTTTGGTATACCTCAGTAGCTAGAATCCATTGACTCTCTATCTCTAGCACAAAAGAATTCCTACCATGTCCTCCTGTAATCTTGTCCACTGGATCATTTAGTGGTCATTTTAACTTATTGAAAAGCAAATCTCCCATGATAGATAAGGATGAGAGAAGGATGACATTTTGTGCCCCATTGTCCTACAAAGCCAATTCCTTCTTTTGGTTCTTTGAGTCCATAATGCAGAATGAGTATGCAGATGGCATGTAACTGGTGAATACTTCTTCCAGGTCATTGACACAACATGGAAACTAGAGTTGGAATGACAGTCGGGCAGCTAGAATTTTCAGAAGGCTGTCAGTCATGGCAGTTCCATATTCTTCTCATGGCAGGTTTAATTGTAGTCCTATTCCAAACACTCATCATTTAGGTGACCTGGGCAGCTCCTTAGCTAAATGCAACTTTGATCAGGACTCCCTGCAGGGCCATAGAATTCCAATTAGTGCTTTTTGAAGCCTTAATTGTACCTTTTGCATTTGAAGGCCCTTGAGGATCTCTTTATTTTCCTCCCCTCCCCAAATAATCTGTTGAATGCCGGGTGCGGAAAATAGCACCTCGGGCACAATGAGCGAACATGCCATCTGTCCTGCACTAACCCCACCCGTGAATAAAGGTGAATAAACCGAGCTATGCTAGACTTGGGAAGGTGTGTTTCTATTACAACGCCATACACACTGCACTTTATTACTCCGCTCTTCTGGGAGATATTTATAGTCGGGAAGTCTGCTCTAATTTTGTGCAAGCTATTTTTGAGCACTGGGACTTTCGAGTTCTTTTTTTTTTTTTTTTCCCTCTTGGTAAACTATGTGGACCTATACTTGTTTAGATTAATTCATTCTAATGTTAGTCATAGTGTAGTTAAAAATGCACACAGTCTAACTGGGAATAACTGAAGGGTTGTGGTATTGGCTAATTACTATAAAGTAACAGTTGTGTTTAGGCTGTTTAGACCGCACTTGTTTAGTTGTTTCCCCCTAAAATAAGCACATATTATGTCTCCGTCAATGTCCGTCTTGTTTCTACCTTTCCTGTTGGACCGTTTTATGGGATTCGTAAACTCTGAGTGACCTCCTTATTAAAGTTGGTACAAATGACGTATTGATTCATGTCCCTGGCAAATACTTGTACATTGTAACGTGGGAAGAGTTTGTTGAAGACAACCCTACCCTAAATTTGGAAAATTTCAATTAGCCATATAGGTACTTCTACGAGAATGGCTGTTTGTAGTACATAATTTATTTTTGCGTTCTTTCTAATGTCTTGTTTGGTTGTATCTTTCTAGATAAATTTTTTTTAAATTGTTGGCACCTAGCATTTCTTCATGGCACACTGATGGAGGGATCTTCTAACAGTTCGATTGTTCCAATGTTTAATGCTCATAGCCAGCTTTTTTTGTGGATAGTGATAAACTGTGTAAATTCTAAGTTTTTCTATAAATGGTAAATTTTAGATTTTCCTTAAAGTGGACCTATCCCAGTCTTAACAGTTCAAATGCTGCACCCATGTTGCCATTTTTTTTTTGCCTGTCACTTTTTTCCCAGTTTGTGGGGTAATATAAACCTTGCTTGGATTCCTACATCATATACCCTTTGCAATTTATTACAAACCACTGTCCTATCTTTTTCTGTATATATGCAAGTGTCTGGGGTCATGTCATATAGGCAAATCAGTGTTCTCCCCAGCCTCTTTTAGCTTGGCGCACCACCTGGCACCCTTCAGTAACCGCTCGGCTGTTTTTGGGTGGTTACTGAAAAGTTGGGTTACAATACAGCGGCCACCACTCGCATACAGCTTCTTCCCACCCAGCTTTAATTTATTTCTGGGTAGAATACTGCAAATCTTGTGGCTGTGAGACCTGTCTGCTGTGTTACTGCACATTAGTTGCTGTCCATATGCTGGGGTGTAAGTCTTTGTATGATGGATTACCAAAAGAGGAATGGCACCACAATGGTGATCATGTGTTACCCATATGTTATCAGTTCATGTGAATTGAACATAAATATATGCATCTATTTATGTAAACTGAAAACAAATAATTCTTTAAAAAAAAGTTTGCCAAAATCATCTAATTCTTGAAATACTCTTCTCTTCATTTATGAAAACCTGTCATAGGAGAAATGTGAAGGCAACCATTGCTGACCCCTACTTTTAGAATGGCTAGTTAGCTGTCTCATTTTTGCCCACCAGCCTCAATTCCTCGAGCCACTGACCCAGAACAAGCAGTGGGGAACATCTTACATTTCTTTTAGTAGTGGTATGTTGAATGTGAGGATTTTAAATCTAGTAAGAGAAGGTAATGAACAGGCATTTAGCATTTTCACAAGGACAGCACATATGTTTGTGATGATAGGGTTACTTTACTGGCCCTTGCACATCTTTGTGTTTTACAACATGTTAATACATGTGCATAGATTCTTAAATAGTGCTAGCTGACGTTTATCAGGTTTTGCCTGAAAAAAGAACATTTTGTGATATATTAATATGGATTTGCACATAACACTTCTGCACATGAAAATGTCATTGTGCATTATAAATGTGTATTATTATTATCATTATTAATAATAAATAGGATTTGTATAGTGCCAACATATTACGCAGCGCTGTACATTAAATAGGGATTGCAAATGACAGACAGATACAGACAGTGATACAAGAGAGAGAACCCTGCTCCAAGGCGGTTACAATCTAGTAGGTGGGGGAATTTACACACAATAGAAGGGGGGATATGTAGTGGTGGGAAGTAGTGAGGGTTTCGTAGACAGATGAAGATGGGTAGGCAAGTTTGAAAAGATGGGTTTTGAGTGCTCTTTCAAATGAGCAGAAAGTAGGAGGAAGCCGAAAAGGATGAGGAAGACCATTCCAGAGAGTCAGGGCAGCTCTAGAGAAGTCTTGGAGTAGTGCGTATGATGAGGTTATGAGTGAGGAAGTCATTAGTAGGTAATTAGAGGAGCGGAGAGAGCAGCTGGGGGAGTATTTTTCTATCAGGTGATAAAGGCAAGCTGGACAACAACTGTGGAGGGATTTGAAGGCAAAGCACAGGAGCTGGAATTTGATTCTAAGGTGAAATGGTAGCCAGTGAAGAGAACTATAAAGAGATGCAGCGGAAGAGGAGCCGTGGGAAGGATGGATGAAGTCTGTATGGTAATGAATAGAAAAACATTTACAGTCACACATGGAAAGGTATACATCCATCCTAAGGCTTGGCTTAATGCTGAACCCCAGTCCATACCTTCATTCTTCCACAGCCGTTTCTTCTTCTGTATAGAAAATGCTTACTGATTTTGCTGTGAGCTTCTTACTGTATGCTTTAGAAGCTGCAGCAAATCAAATTTTTCCTCCCAAGAGCCAACTTTCTGTTTGCATCAGAGCCATGGGCCCCATGGTAATACCCTGGTGTATGTGACCTTCCCTCTCATGGCCCTCTTTAACAATCCCATCCGCTCTGTGTCTGGCTTTGTGAGTCATTGTCTGTGGGAAGAATTGCTGGGGGGTTTACTTGTTCCTCATATGGTGGAAATATATTTTTTAAAAGCCAAACTACAAAAAGATATGTTGTTAATAACAGATTCTAGGGATTAAAAACAGATTTTCTTCTAGTCGTTTAGCTCCCATGAAAGGATTTACCATCTCATACTTCTGAAGGTGACATCTTCGGCTCATTAGGAAAGTGAATCTTTACATTTCATAGAACAATCCTACAATCTAATAAATCCTAAAAGTCTAAAATCATTTTTAAAAATGCCAGCTTGCCCCTAAAAGTCATCAAACAACTACATTTCATGATTGTCACCTCCATTTTTGTTCCCGCAAATTAGTTATCTTTCGTAATATTTTAGTGTTGGGTTGGTTGTTCAATGATATTTGCAAAGATTGGTATTTTATTAGCGGACTTTACCATTGTGTTTAAAGAAACTGTTACCAAACTTTTCATGTCAGCAAACATATTCCAAAGAGATAATGTGCTTTTAATTATTTTTTTTAACATTATTCACTTGTAAAAGTTTCCCTTGTGTAGACCTCCAAAACCTTGAGCCTGCTAATGAGTGTGCACATCATGTATGCGATGTCAGCATCCCCAATTGTCGTTATAGTATTTGCCATCTCTCCCCCATTGCTTCTACATAACTGAATAGAGGGAAGGCTTGAGGAGCTGGGCCAGCATAGAAGGTACCCAGACACTTCCAGAAGTGGAGAGGGCTATGGCCATGCATGGTGGGAAGGGGGCTGTGCTAAGGTATTGAATCTTCTGAAGTAGCCAAATTTCCCAGGACGTTCAAAAGCACATTACAATTGGGCAAACAAATGTATGAACATTAACAAAGCTGCAAATTTTCTGTGCTTTTACCTTTTGAAATTATTAATGGGGTCTTTTTAAAATGTTCCAGAAATACAAACTTAATTTATAAAAGACATCTACATGGTACAAAATAGAACAGATGATGGCTTAAACATAGGGGAAACAATTGTGTGCATGGAATTGTAGTAGAGAAGTTGTAGCAGTATCAGTGTTACTTGAAGGTGCTGCAAACACGTGACGATCAGAAACTGGACCTACACCCAGGCTTGCTGCAGTGGGCCCAGGATCAGCAAACTGCGGCACAAATATTCAACAGCAACCGCACCTCTGCAGCAGCATGCACAAAGTTAAAAAATTGGTTTCCACCGGCTCACATTCACTTGGGCCACAGTTGAGCCCACAGCAGATCGCTGTGCCTCACCAGGAGTCTGAAAAAGCCCTTTAGATAAATCTGAGATCAGTTTGTGCTTTTTGTTTTATTTCCTATTCAAGTCCATGTGAATCAGTTATTTAACACATCTCAAACACAATGCCCATGTACATTAAACCCAATACAATATTGCTTATAGATTAACACAATTTAGCTAGTATTGAACACTGGCACTGTGACCTCTCATGTAATATATATATCTTTATATAATCTATTCTTTATTGATGGGGTAACTACATTTAGGCTCTGTCCATACCTATGGCAGTGACAGAGTCATTATGAATAAGCTCCTATTGAGCATCAACAGACCAAGTGCTTGCATGGACGGGGTTGTGGATCCCAACCAAAGCATACTAATGTGAATACCATAGTCTGCCCAAGGCTAGCATTGGTTGTTATTTGAAGACCCGTGAATCTTCATCTGCTCTATTCTGGGATCTTGTATTTAGCCTCCAAGTGAGATTTGTTCTCTGCACTGTAAGGATGTAAGCAAAACCGTTATTTTATCTGGACCAATTTCGCAATTTCTGACATTGCCTCGCGCTCATTGATAAGTTTGTTAGTATACTGGGTCCTACTGTGTACAACCATTTGGTAAAACAATCGACAACAGTGTTAGTGTCATTCGTGTGTGTTAATTGGTTGCCTCCTGGCTCATGTCATGACTTCCTTAACCGATTTACTATCAGAAAGTTTGCTGATTTGCTGGGGAAATTCTTCCAGGATCCATATAGCCTTAAAAAACATTGTCCCAAAGAGGCAGCCAACCACATTGTAGCTACTCCTAAGGTACAACTTCATAAATTAGACTGATTTTTTCCAGAATTCTCCCACAGAGGTCAATGCTGTTGATTCTATTTTACTTGTTTTTCTTTTTGAGTTTTTTTTGCCTAAAATAGGTATAAAACGCTTGGGAAAAATGCTTCTTAAATATCGTCTTGTTTATTGCATAGACTGAGTCATTAATCCTTTTTGTTGGTTAGATCTCGTTATGCAACATGCCAATACATCATCCCAAATAGTTGAGTTGAGTGACACATACTTGTTTTTGGCTGGTTTACCATATGAATGCTGCTTTCCACACATTCTGAGCTGCTCGCTTGTATGACATGAGGATTGAAGACACAGAATCCACAGTTTTCCCAGAGAAGTATAGCAGTAACGATGATAAAATTACATACACCTCCGCCTACACCTTCTGGAATTTTGGGTAAATAAAGAGAATTGTGTTACAGAAAACAAGGCAGCATTATGAAGTCAGTCTGGTTATGAATGGTTTCAAAGGATGTTGAAATCCCATAAACATTGCGTTCCACTGACATTTAAATGTACAGGGCATATAAAAAAAATGCGTTAAAGTGGATAATTCTTGAAGGCGTTAATGCCTGCATTTGCCCATTGCACATCTCATATCTTCTCCTGAGCACCCCAGGAACCCTTAGCATAGGGTATTTCCAAAAACAGAATGAGGATTCGGATTTTCATCTTTTGATTTAATTCATGGGGACTGTGATGAGGTTTAAATTGCACACCAATGCACTGCAATGAAGCTGAATTTTAGTTTATTACAACATGGAGACATGAACTATATGTATGTTGTGGTGAACTGCATTTAAAAAAAAAAGTACTGGTCCATTATATCCCCCCTATTTTGTGACCAGCCGTTGCTGACAGTCTTCAGATTTCTATTTGGACCATCAAATGTCCTAAAATATTGATTATGCCTTTCCGATCTGTTTTCACCTATAGATCAGAATTCCAGGCAAGGTATTGATAGTTCAAACACCTGATGCAATTTTTGTGTACTGCCAATAGATATGTGCCAATCTGTCTCCTACAATTGATCAATTGTACAATCATCCAAATTGTACGACGTTACAAACTTCCTTATGTACTAGCCTCAACAAGTTAACTTTGAAGTCCAGCTACTGATCTACAAACGTTCCTTCTGCAGGAAACCCAACTCTTCATCATTGTCCACTTAGGAACCCAATAAAAAAGCAGGTCTATATACAGACATTCAAGACACTAGAGGATCTGGTTAATCATGCCTAGCACTATTCAGTAGTAGTAGTACGTTAGCTTGACATGTTTTGCACCATAGTGCTGAGAAGTAAGGACAGCTTTAACCATATAACTAAGCACTGTGGTGCTAAATGCATTGTGATCATCTGTTACTACAGCTGGTTTGTGATATGGGTGCTTGATAAAATTCTTACATTTAAAAAAAAGTTTTAAAAAGTCCAATGTCACAAGATTTATCAAAACTTGGGGAAGTACAATCCACCATAGATAGTAGAAAAGGAGCCGTAAGGTCAGGGCGTTACTCGTCTCTAATGCTCCTTGAATGAAGAGATCGGACAGTGTTATTGGTAATAAGCCAGGCAACGCAATTCATCTTCATAGAAATGTAAAAGTGTTGATTTTTTTTCCCATTTAAGCTTCCTGCCCAGTCAGCTCATTTTAATGAGGAAGCTATTAGCGACCTTTTAAAGGGACAACATATTTTCTAGGTTGAGTGTATACAAATGGGTCTGACCTCTTGATGTGCGTATGTCTGAGATTAGGCCATTTCCTTTGACTTTAAAAATAGAAAGGATTCTTGCAAATCGTTTTCATGAAGTTTCTTGTGGCTAAGGAATGCTTTTTTTCTAAAAGGTTACATAGCATGTAACATCTGTCTAATATTATAGTATAAAAGTAGCATCAAATAGTCTGTTTTTGAAACCATACCCCCATGAATATATATACACACACTTACTGTTCTTACATCTTGAAGATAGCAGGGGGGGGGGTTCCTTAGAGTAGTTTTTATTTGGTATGTCTTACAGTGTCCCAATGACAGGGTGCCAAACATTTATCATTGCCCCCCCCAGTCATTTGTTTGATCTATATTATTGGGTATTCTGTAGTGGTTTATCACCCCATTATTTCACATCCAAAGGACTATGGAAATTGTAGAAAATTGATAACTGCAATAGGTCACCTTTTCACATCCAGTGAAGTACACTTGACAGATCAATTTGAGGATCAATCCCTTTCTCCTCAACACTATTTTTAGTGGAGTCTTCTACCATGTTCTATCCTTTAATACAGCTAAATGAAAAACCCTACAATGGAACCTATTTTTTTTTATACTTCGACCTTGGTCCGATGAGGAAGTCACATGGGCGAAACGCGTTGGAAAAAAAGGCTATTAAAATAGTGTTTCATATGATAATTGTATAGTGCTGAGTTCTACAAGACCCATGAAGTTTAAATGGGCCTGGAACCAGTATTTGATTACAATCTTGTTATGTGAATATGTTAACGTTTATTTGTGAATTACTTGCTATTGCAGCAATATATTTGAGCTTGACCTCTTTGTCTTGATTCTACATGGATAGATAGGGGTTGGTTGCTATTGGATTGTGAGAGGGAATAAGCACCCATCCTCCTTTATATTGAGCCATCTTCAAGCCAACTAACCGCTGGAACTAAAGCTGCTCCCCACCAGATGTCAACCAGTAACAATGCAAAACTAAAACCAACCTGACCGTTCCGTGTATATGAAATAGAAGTACTTCCAGGGAAAAATTAGTTTTGCTTGAAGTAATCCATTACATCTACCCCCTTCAATTTTTCCATGATGCTCCTCAGGAATGAAATGTAGGCGGGGGGGATATAGGTAAAAGCAATTACAGATACCATGAAAAATGAGCTCCGTTCCTTTATGCCCTACATTGTATGAGAAAATCCTAAACTGCTATTTCATGCATATTTGTTACAGAAAAATGGCTAAGGAACATCAAGGTTTATGTTTATTTTAGTTTGACTTGTTCTAGTGGTTTTAATCAAATAAAGTACACATACTTATTGGCTAATTTGATTTTTGCTGCTAACAAGAGCCACCTGCTTGCTCTCTGCAGCCAGACGGCATATCGGTCCAGCAGAACGGCTGAGAGTGCATTGTGGGGCTTTTTTCTTGTATCTGTCGTAGATCAGTCTTGGGAATCCATCCTTGTTTCCTGTTGGTTCTGGGACACTGCTTTAGAGACAGAGGATAGAGGTCAGGGATAAGGGAATTTTCCTTTTTGTCAATTGCATCTACAGCTTTGGGAATACACTTGGATATTCTCTCCAAGTCCGCCCCCGTTGGCTGGGGCGGGGGAAGATTTTCTATACTGTTGGTTAAATTGACTTTTTTTTTTTTCCTACCATTCTGGCTCCAGCAATGCTTTTTTTTTCTTTACCCCCTCTTTGATGAGTTAACATGCAGGCCCATTCCAGGGACCTGGGCAACAGAGCAAACAAAGAGCATGCTGTTGGACACAGTTGGTCAGAAAAGTTCCGAGATACAGTGTCACGTGTGTCCCAATCTTTTTCATGCAGATGAATTTTCCAATTTCCGAGTGTAAGGAGGGGGAAGAGAACAGAGATCTCAGGAGAGTTAAACATCATAACATCTGTATTTTTCCAAGTTTTTTCCTCAGTTTTAGTTATTTTTCCCTGTAGCCTGTGGGCTCAAGTGCACTGCTCCCACGACCCGGTGCTGTGATAGTCTTAACATAGACCCTGCTGGCGCCTGTTCATCCTGACACTTTTTATATATAAGGAGCAGGACTTTTTTTAATGCTTGGCATTCAGGGCACACATAAGCTAGCCTTTGTTTACAGCATAAAGTTCTTCCACAATAGGAGCAAGGTTCACCCTGTGGGGTATGTTTGTGGCGGTACAAAGAAGTTGCAATCTGAATGCCAAGGAGCAGGATACTTGTATCTTGATGTGTAAGTGTTTAGACTTGATTCAGAATTTATTTGCGTGCAGGAATTGCAAACAAGTAACTATTTTAAACCAAAGAACTGCAGAGTATACACTCTGAACTGCACTCCATAAAGGGAAGGAACAGAGAATCTGAATGGCTCGCTTATTAATATCCCAAGAATGAAAAGGCATTGGGCGATGGGTTTCCTATACCAGCCATCAGCTGTCAGATTACATGCGTTGTCAGTATTGGTCCTTTGACCATTTTCAGTAGTCAGGTGTTGCCTAAAAGAATCAACTTGTTGCCGGGCCACTAGAGTTGCCCTACAGGTAACTAAAATGGCATTAAAAGGGTACCTGATCTGTATTCAACCCAAAAATGTTTTTGAGCCAGATGGAAAGATCGTAGCAGGTGGCAGCCTCTGTATTGTGACCTAACTCTGTAACCACCAAAAAACAGCCAGGTGATTATTGAAAGGTGCCGGGTGGTGCGCCCAGCTAAAAGAGGCTGTGAAGAACTTTGCTGATCATGTAGTGCATTAAAAGTAACATTGCACTTACAAACACTGCATGAATTATATAATAAAAAGTTTGTGAATTCAATTTAAATAGAACTAAATAAAACCTTAAATGCATCCGCACTGACATTACGAAGAAATTCTGCGGCTTTTATCCGCAATCAGACACAGCAGAGCCGATGACTTCTTCTACATGCTTGCACATAAAGGACAACAATAAAGGCAGCCACCAGATAGAAAGTGAGGGAGTCACTTTGAGCCTAGCAAAGGTGGTTTAGAATTGGAGTCACAATATATATCATGGTAATTTATTATAATAAGACCCAATATACCCTAGGTGTTGATCGGAGAAATGTATATTTGATGTGGGTGCTGAAAACCCAGCTGCTGGACATCAAGCACCAGGTTCCAGGCTCCTAAAATTAGCACACCATTAAAAAACGGCAAATACTGCAGCTGATAAACAGACCTTCATTCACTGTGTACAGCCAGTTAGAATGGAAGGTAACTGGCATTTTTATGATCAGTGGGATTCTCCCTGCAGATCTGCTGTGAACTTTAATAGTTTCTTATCAAAGATAAACATTATTAATGTTTTAGCATACCTCCTAAATGAAACAGTATTACTAGAGCTGGTAGTACCTAAGACTCTGATAGTACCTAAGATTCTGTCCTGTATATAAAAAATGCAGGTTTCAGATAGCTGCTTACTATCAGCTACAGTAGATTCTTCCAAGCAGACCCACCTCTGCTCACAGGCAATCATTGTAAAGGAATTCCAAAAATCCTCATGGTCACGTCACAGGACCTGGGTTTTTTTTTTTTTTTCCGGAGGTAAGCACTAACATTTGGCATTCCGGTCCTGAGGATTGTCAGGAGTGCTGTGGGAAGTGTTTGACTCAAGATTACCTTAAGAGGAGCCCGGGCCTTTGTGTAAACATGGAAGCTAATCCATAATGCAGTTGTTAGCCAGAGTAATTGCTTTAGTTGTGCTCAGGAAGTGATGCCCTCTTCAGAGATTCAAGCCTTTGGAACCTTCAGTCATTTCAGTTCCTCCCCAGGGGTGCAGATTTTTCTATTATCGGTCTTCATTCCTGGCCATAGATAATCTTACAGCAGGCGCTCTTCCTGCTATCAAATTTCCACCCACACTTCAAAATAAAGTTGGAGACACATTTTCCTTTCCTTGTCTCTTCCCACACTCCCACGTGTGTGTGATCTAAAAGGAGTATAATGTTCGTTAAAATATAAAAAAAACAAATAATCGTTTTTATGAAGTTTAGAGTCTCCTTTCCAAAATAGCTGTACATAGCAACTGCTTTAGGTCATTTGACAGATGTAAAAGACGTTTCGTGATTCCAGCACCACAAGATCGCCTGTGGATGTACTACAGCAATACACTGAGCACTGCAGTTTCACATGTGGCTGTTGGAGAAAAGTCATGTTCTGTTTTGGCAGTGGACAGATTGCATGGAACATAATACATTCCTTAATGGAATGGTTGCAGAACTTGTAAACACTGCTCTATTCACTTTTTTGTGAGTGTATCCAAATTAAAAATTAAATTACATTGCAGTTGGAACAGGAAGCAAGGGGGAACCTCCCCAAAAGAAACCCGGACAACGCTGGGTAAATGTAAAGTCATATATATATATATATATATATATATATCCTAAAGTTAAAATAGCTGTAAATCCCTCATGATTATTTATAGCAATCTGTTCAGGTCCATTACAGTAACCCGGGTAAGTGGGAAGAAATCATAAACAAGTGGCAGCGTCTGTATTGCAGCCCAAATCTTCACTAACCACCAAAAAACAGCCGGGTTGTTGCTAAAAAGGGCCAGGTGCTGCGCCCAGCTAAAAGGGCTAGGGAGAACAGTGCCTGTGCCTGTCTGTTCATCCTTTCGGAATTTGCAGGTATGTGAACTGTACACAAGCTTGACCACATGCCCATCAGAAGGGCAATTTGCAGGCCTAGAGTTTATAGTTGCATCTTAAGATCCTACAAATCTATTTGAAGAGAAGGGTCAGTTCTGTGCACATTGATACAAGGAACTAGGAATTGGGAGTGAGCTCGTAAGGCAGAGTAGCCACTCTTCTAGGGCCTCATGGAGCCCCATTGCAGCTTTTTGAGGGTGAGCCAGATTCACGGCTCCATGGGACCCTGTAAGAGCGTGTAGCCACTCAAAAGACAGAAACAGGAGAGTCTATTATCAAATTCAGAATACAGATTAATAACCAGCTTCAAAAGAAAGGCACGCTGCAAACATTGTATTCATATCTGCTGTAATATGTGTATCTGGATAAAAGGAACATACTCATACAGTACACATACAACATACAGTACACTTCTGCCTTACATTTCCATTCCCCTTAGTTTTGTCTTTTTCAAACCATTCTATAGATACAGCAAATTACCTGTTGATCTGAATATGAACAATAGTAATAAGAATGGCTGAAATGCTTGCCTGTCCCAGTGCTGCTCATATGTTCTTTAGAGATTATTGCATATCTCCTCCACAATGTGTTAAACGCTTGGGTTGTTGTTCCTATGACTGTTACTGGAAGGAATAATATGAAGCAGCATTTTCTCCAGGAAACCGAACAACTTCACCTTTTTTTTTTAAATAATACTTTATCTATTCCGGCAAGACTGTTAACAAAATGAATTACCATTTCAGTATTGATCCACTTTTATTCCCTTACCTATATCGTCCTGTATTTTAGATTTATAAATAAAAAATGCCAATACATCAAATAAAACCCGACTAGAACAAGGCATCTTATGGTTTACAAGACTTGCATAGGGCTTGCTCTATATTCAAAACCATACTCTGCAGTAACGTTCAGCAGAGGACGGATAGATCACATGGTCACAATATTTTATTCAAAAATGTTATTTAATAGTATATTATTTAATAATTACACCCAATACGTGGTTAATAAACCTTAGAAAAAATAAACTTTAATGGTTTTGCTGTTACGATAGTCTAAGAAACATTGATATTTTAGCACAATTTAAAGTTAGGTTAGGCAAAACATAAGTTTTACATTACCATGCAGGAGGCTAGAAAAGAAGCAGTCATGAATGAAGAAGCTCAGTCTTCAAAGCAGTCTGTCTGGTGTGTTTGTGTGTAAAACCTTAAAAATTGTTACAGCGTTACGTATTGTTTTTAACTTGATCCCTTTGAGGATTTTCTATCCCGGGGAGATGGCCTTTTAAGCATAGAAATCAGCTCATGCATTGCAGAAAGGGAGTGATGCAGTTAGCTATAGTATTAAGGGTATTCTAGCTGGCAACGTTTGGGTTTCTAAGGACTGGAGGCATCGTGAGATTAAAAAGGAAATCAAACTTTCTGCCAGTAGACAAATATACTCGGGACCACACAAGGTGGGAGACGATGCCACAGTCCATGGAACAGGTTGGGATGTGCCGCGGTGGAATGAGGCTCCGATTGAGCCACTGCTGGCCATACAGAATTATTTTAATGCAGCTATAAAAAGAATCTGATTCAGTAACATTTAAAAAAATGAATACCTGTTTGCGTTACAAACCACACAGTTATTGCCTTTGGGACATGAAAAAGGAATTTGGTTGATTTATTCACCTTCCAAATATATTCACTTACCTAAAGAAAGAACTAATATTAGTTTTTAGTGTTTACAGCATTGTGGATATCATTGGGGCGCCAGAAATTGCCCAGTGTTTACTTTTGCCATGTATTTTGGTGTGAAATACATTTTTCTGATTGCTGTGAGAAATAAAATTCTCTGAGGAAATCTATAGGTTAAATATGAAGTATTAACACAATTTGTGCAGCAGTTTACCAAATTCTAATAAATCTGTTATTAGGAGTGCATTATTTTTGAGATATATGAAGCAGATATCAGATCATCTGCAGCATTTTTTTATAACCCCGTAGGGCAATGCTTCATTGCCTGCTGCATGTAAGATACTTTCAGAACCTACCACATTCCATACCCCCTGCTAAACACAAACTTAATTCACATGAAAGGATTTGTAAATACCGTGCAGTTTGCCTGCACTTCAAAATGCAGCGAACCACATGGGCTCGCATCTGGTTTGACCCTTGAGATAATCCTTTATGCAAACAGTTTGATAAATGGGACCATTACTTTGCATGGCAAAGCTGATTTATAAACACTGTACAGTGTCAGATTTTGTTTGAAATCCACTGAAACGCCACTGTGGGCACATACCACTGTTTTTCCAATCACCATTAATTAATGTATTGGTGGGCTTTTTATTCCAATATTGTCTTGCAGAGAAGTGTGATGCCAGAATGGACCCTTGATGGGTTTTAGATGTCAGATGGGGATTTTTCAAGGTGTCTTAACTTAAATACCTGCAGAGGCTCACACAGAGCCGTTCACACACCAACTGAAAATACCACAGTTAAATGTTAGGTTGTTCCATTTATTGTAGTATAACCTAGTGGCATGCTGTGTGGGGTTGTATGCTGAAAACAATACACAATGTCAAAACAGTGCCACTTGTTGCTGTTACATATTGATACATATACACAGGATTAAAATTATCCCATTTCATCCTTTGGATCAAAACCACAAAACACCTGCTGATACTAGAAAACAGACCACCCAAGGTCAGCTTGGGTAACTCTGGAAAATTGTCACTGGTACAATTTCACTACACATCAAACCAGAACACAAACATTCCACTTGTTGGCTGTACTGTATGTCAAGGCAAAATAGGGGTAAAAACATTTCAGTACTCAATACACCAACATTTTTTAGTGTTTGACTTTTAAATGTTGGGAGTACAGAAGAAAGCCTACTGATCTGCCAGAACTGCAGTGAGCTTAAGAACTCCTTCCTCATGTCACGGAGGTGAGAAATGTGGGGTATTCTGTAGTCTGGTGGAAGAGGACTGAAGCTTTAAGTGTAGCAGAGGCAGCATTGTCAGATTAGTACATCAGTAAGTTCTAGATTGTAAGCTCTTCGGGGCGGGGTCCTCTCCCCTTCCTGTGTCACTGCCTGAATCTGTCATTTGCAACCCCTATTTAATGTACAGCGCTGTGTAGTATGTAGGCACTATATAAATCCTGTTTAATAATCATATCTAATTTGGTCCTCCCCCAAGGCTGTTACCTGAATCAACAGTCTTTGTCTTTCTAACTAACAGGTTGTATAAGGTGGGACTTTGCTGTCTGCAGGTTCTTTGATACGCAGTGATTCTTTTATAAGACATACTCTGTATGGACTACTTATCCCTCAGCTGTAAAACTTTAGCTTTCTACTAGTTTTAGATCGGTTGCTATAGATTACTGTCAGTTACCCAAATCAACCTATTTTTTGCCAATAATGTCTACGTTGTTACCCAGCAGTGACTTGGAAGTTCCAATGATCTATGCAATGTGCTTTGGTTTGCAGAAGCATGCATATGAGCTTTTTTCTTGTGTGGTCACCGGGTTCACCGACTCCCACTGTGCACAGCTTGCAAGCTTTGACTCCCCGGTGATCCCCTTTTAAGAGCACCACAGGTAGATATCAGTACAGAGCATGTCCTATGAACAACTCATGAAAAACACATTGTTTGCAGACGTCTAATGTTCTTTTCTTATGTCCAGCTGGTCTGAAGCCTCAATATTTATTTTGGCCACTTTTAGCAGGGAAGGAAGTAAGCTAGCTAGGGCCCAAGTCCAATATTTAGTGTCGTATTAAGTTAACCAAACCACCTCCTGTGTACGGCAGGGTAGGGGGATTTTAGTGTGTGGGGTATCTACTTCCTTTTTGCATTTAGCATCTAAGCTGGGAAGTGCTAAAGTCTTGGAGGTATAGGCGTCCCTCAGAGCTCCTGACTTGGAATTCGTCTGCCCCCTGAGGGGGTCTCCGTCAGGCATGCTGACAAAGAACTGTTTTTACATCCATGCATGTCTGGGCTAGAACAGGTTACAGCTCACATTTTAATGTATTAAAGGGACATCCTCTTCTCACTCAACTGTTAAATATCCCCTTCATTCTTTAGTCCTTTGTCTTTCTTTAATTGAGTTTTTTTGTCTTCCCCTCCACCGCCTTACTTTTTCTCTTTAATCTGCAGCCCCCACTCTTTGTCCCTGCTCCACATAGCCTTCCCCCTATTGGAAGCCTTTACATTGAGTCCCGGGATTATTTTAAGGCGCTGCCAGAGTTAGACATTTTATGGCATGCTGTTAGACATTTTATGGCATCTATTTGCAGAAAGGCTGAAGTAAAGTGTTTGGAGGAGGGGGTCTCATCGTAGCGCCTGTGACCAGCCTGACGCCAGTGGCACACACTTTTCTTGTGCTTACCTGCATGCTTGCCTTTCATGTGAAGTAAACTTGACCCTCTTCTCTACACAATGCAGTATTATATAGTAAAACTGAACATTTGCTTCTCTAAAATCTTTGAATGCCTGTTTTTGTCATGGTTTTATATTCATGGCACAGCACACACATCTATTTTAAATATGAATAATTGGCATCTCTGTGTATCTTTTCATTGACACCCCCCCAATGAGTTTTATTTTTAAAGTAAATTTGTAATTTATTGTCTCATTTTAAAATAAATATGGATATGAAAATCCATATACCATACTTTGCCTACTCTGACCATATAGGCCTCTATACCTCTAGGTAGTTACATTGAGAGGGAAAGGGCTGTTTTTTGCAAAAAAATAATAAAAAATAGTTTTAAGTGATACATATACCTAATTTGCTAGGGAGTGACTTTTGCAGAAAATTGGTAACTCCATCTGCATTAATTTTCTGGATTCTACTCCTTCCACTAACATAATATGGCTATTTCAAGCTGAAACAAGTTGCTGTCAGAGCTGTATTTTACAGGGTGTTTAAAGCAAAAGATTGAACTATATTTTTACTTAACCCAGTAGTCGTCCTCATAAATCCAATGGGCTGGGTGGCAGCGTTCTTTCATTTAGTTTTCGTTGTTAGGTAATTTAGAGGGTTTTTTATATTTATGTGTTTCTACTGTTGCCATTTGCTTAGGGTCTAGGGTCTTGAAATTCTAAAGTTCTATAATTAACAAAGGTCTAGTTTTTAATGAATAGGGTCAGATCACTGTCACTGCATTTGGCAGCACTGACCAGAAAACTTTGCAACACCAATTCAGAAGAATTAGAAAGCGGCATTTAGTGAATGGATTACTCTGCTGCCAAGTTTCCTAGGCCTCCAAGCAATTTTTTTTAGAAGTCATTCTCTTTATTTATCTATTGCTGACTTTCAGGAGTTGATTCTACTGGAAGACTTGAAATATTATGGGGTTTTCATGAAGGGTTTTTGTTCTAGACTTCTTGTGCTGTTTTAAATATTCTACTCATGTGTTCTTCAGAAGTCCCATAATAGCCGCAGGCAGGTAATGCCCACAATGGCGATAGAACAGATGTAACAAAATGGATGGTATTTGTTCTCTAAAATCTGTGTCATGAGGGGTTGTTTTCCAGAAAACTTACAGAAAGTTCTTTTTATCTTGACTACACAGCTTGCTATAGAAGTTCTGCCATTGTAGTAAATTTAAAATTTTAGTAACAGTATTTCATTAATGTGTCTTCTGATAATGCTAGACCCTGGAATTATATACTTACCCACAAATGTTAAGGCTGGCCTCAAATTTGTATGATGAGCTAAAGTTTAGGCGGCCCATTAATTTTCAGTCATTCATTTCACACCCCCTAGAAAGTCAGAACTTTTTTGAAGAGGACAACTACAAGGTGCAGTTCAGGTGTTGTGTTGTTATATGTTCTATAAAAATATGTTCTATGTGTTTTACAGCAGTGTGATAGTGTAAACCATCAGGATATAGAAATACCAACTATATACCTGTAAAAGAATTCTGTCCTTTAACACAGTTCTTGATTTCTAAAGTAACCCATAACAAATGTTACACATATGAGCTTTTAGATCTTTCAATCTTCATAAAAGGTCATCAGAGGTTGGTTTACTAGTTTCTGATTGTGGTTTATGAGAACCCTTCCATAAACAAATAAATACATCCAGTCTTTCTAAATACTAAGGCTAGGTACATATGTGCAATGGATCTCATCCGATAATCGTCTCAGGACTGAAATCAGACAAGAATCTTGCTCGTTGTTCATCGTTCGAACGACCTTCCTGGCGGATCCATGGACGACGAACCGTCACAATGGAAGCGAAAAGGGAGAGAGCGCAGTGTGGTGCCGTTCCATCGTTCTCCCCCCTCCTCTTACCATAGAGCAGAACGGTACCGTATGTACAGCGCTCGTTCATGCATCCCTCAGTCGTTTGTCATTGGAAATGATTGTGAAAGATCTATTCTAATGACAATTATTGTACGTGTGTACATGTACGTGTGTAGCCAATGGTGTTCAGGTCTTTGATTCATATTGTCCTGGCTGTTTACCTATGGACACTACCACCTGGAATCTGTGTCACCTTCCCACATTTGTACCTGCTGAGATTGTTTGTCTAGAACTCCTCTTTGAAGTTGAACAAGGTTTAAAGTCCAGAGGAGCCTTGTTAATGTTACAGGGCACTTTCATTTCTTTCTGTTTGCTATTTCATGCTTCTCCCTAATTGACTTCCAGGTGTTCAAGTGTAAGGACCATCTCTTCACCATTATGGCACCCTTCTCTGCCTCCACTTCTAGTCAGGAAGTGACATCTCTGCCCTTTTCTAGTTAGCTTATCTCTTTCTGCTGGGGGTCACTCATTAAAAAGTCCTTTGATGCTAAATCCCTACTCACCAATTGCATGGCCAGAGGAAAGCCCTGCTGAATAAGACTTCCTAGGGAGTGCCTTATGAGCTTTGAATCTGTACCCTGCAGCTTCACTAAGCTGATCAAATTGATTTCCATTGTGCTATAATTAATTATTCTAGCATGTTTGGATTCATATTATCAATTTTTATTAAATATAGATTGAAAATCTATTATGCAAATGACTGTAGTTTACCCCATATAATCTATAAATTAAAATGTATTCTTTTTTTTTTTTTTGTAATTTTAATTTTTTTTTTTTAATTTCTAAAGTAACCATTATTATTCAACAGGATTTATATAGCGTCAACATATTACAGAGTGCTGTGCATTAAATAGGGGTAGCAAATGACAGATACAGAAAGTGACACAGGAGGAAGAGAGGACCCTGCCCTGAAGAGCTTACAATTAAAAAATGTTACATGTGTTATGTTTGGGATCTTTAGATTTCTTAAAAGAATGAAATCCATTAAAAAATTAATCCATACATTTGACAATCCACAGTTTCCTAAAATCTGTGCTCCTCTTCTTGTTATCCCGTTTGCACTTTGGGTAAATGATGGGCCATATCTTAATATTAATATTACTATTATTATTCTTATTAATAATAAACAGGATTTATATAGCGCCAACATATTACGCAGCGCTGTTCATTAAATAGGGGGCACATTGTTTTAAAGAGCCAGTAGTCACTAGCCAGAGCATTATTACGAGAAGAATAAGTAGTATAATGACCTGATCCCAAAATTTTCTGCATGATCCATAGATTAGATAGATTTTTTATTAATTAAGTACTCGATTCATTGTTAGCACTCATATTCCTTAAATATTTTGCTAGAATAATAGAAAAAAAAGCACGCACCTCTATGTGGCTTTCCTGTTTGTTTCTTTTGGAACACTTACCCTTTAATACCAACACAGAATAGTGAGGATCTCACCTGTGGATATATGATGCATTTTTACACCTAGAACTGACAAAACTTGACCTTGTTCCCTACATAATCCGAAGTAACGGAAACCTACCGGAAACACTGCATGGCTCACTGGTTTCTTTGTATACCAAGCAGGTATATCTAGATGGCATGGCATCCATGTCGGAAGCTAGTCCTTTGCCTGAACATGTGTGCTCTTTGCTGCAGATAACTAACAGAGAAAACTGTCAGTGGGGGAGGAAATCTTTGTGGTTAATCAGTGCAATCGGCTGTGGGTGGGGGAGATATTTAAGCCCATCAGTCTGTTCTGATGTTCTCTTCAAAGATTTGTTGGGCACAATACATCTTTTGTCTCATCTGTTGATGGTGTAAATGAGTTCCCTGTGTCTTTCTGTGACAAGCTTGCACCCATTAAATTGTCATTGTTTGTATTCTGCAGTCAGGACCCTTTTAGTCCACATTTTTGTTGAAAGTTTGAAGATGTTTTAGAACTTTAGATAAGTTGTGACAGTTCGCTTCATTCATTGCCTCACATAGAAGCTTTCTTTTGTTTGTTCACAGTAACATGTAAGCATTTATGTTTATTTATCCTAGAAATGGTCACACATATCTATATAAATGATACTGAGATAATTAACAGCTCCTGTCCTTCAAAGAGAAGAAGCTACAGATTATATATATGAACTGAATCTACTCTCCCTTGAGAAGAGACGTTTAAGGGGGGATATGATCACCCTGTATAAATATATAAATGGTCCATATAGAGAACTCTCTTCCCCATTATTATTCACTTTGAGATCGTTACAAAGAACAAGCGGGCACTCTTTGCGTCTTTGCAGAAAAAAAGTGTAAGCTGCGGATAAGGAAGGGATTCTTCACTGTAAGGTCTGTGAAAATGTGGAATCGACTCCCTCAGGAAGAAGTTTCAGCAACTACTATAGATTGCTTTAAGAAAAGTTGGTTGTTTTTTTAGTAGTAGAGAATATATCTGGGTAATAAAGCTTTAAAGTAAAGATAACAGAGACTGTTGATCCAGGGAACATCAGATTGCCTTATGGAATCGGGAAGGAATTTTTTCCCCTGTTGAAGAAAATTGTACCATGTTTTTTTTGCCTTCCTCTGGACCAACTATGTCCATAGGGTTTTATATCTGGGATATTTTTTTTTTCCCCAGTGGTTGAACCTGATGGATTTATGTCTTTTTTCAACCTAACCTACTATGTAACTATGTTTGAGTTAATTTAGATCTAAACTGGTTGACATTTAGTTTGCTGAAGCATTAAAGTAGATCTAGAATATCTCGGGACCATCTATTGGTAGCGAATTCTGCTTGTGCAACTTGTTACCTCAACTACTTGTAATCTTCATTGGAGGTACGTGTGACGGTACAACTGGAAGACATTTGTCATCGTATGTCAGGATTACCTGATTTTAAAGTGTACCTAAACTCAGAGATTATGAAAGCTGCCATCACTGAAGTCTTTCTAAAGAATGCTAATTGCCATACCTGATCTTTTGGTTTCAGTTACACACCTCCAGGAAGCATGCATATATATCAGCAATTAGCTGATGCTCATACTGGGTCAGCAATTCAGAAAGTATTAGACCGGAGGATCAGAATACCAAGGCAAGCAGGACTTTTTAGAACCAGATCAGAAATGGCGGTTTAGATAATTTCTCTCACTTTAAGAAAAGCTTAACATGATAAAGCTTATAGTATATTTGTAGAAGGACATCTGCAATGGCACGTATATAGTTCATCCAGTACATTTTACCTTGAAATGATGATTTTGACACCACTCCGAACATAACATATTTTGCTGTGTGATATAGAATCAGCAAATTGGTGTCGACATGCCAGGCTTGGAGAGGTGTTAGCAATGAGTTAAACGTTAGCTAGCGTGCAGTGGAATGTAAGTGTCTGTATATGGCGGTGTGTTCTGGACCTGCTTAGAAAGCAGAAATGCAGCCAGTCGTGAAATGCAACAACTTCTGGGATCATTGATCTTTGCCCAGCTGCAATATGTGGGTTAGTGGAGAACAGCCTTTCACGTGCTCTGCACAGATATGCAAATATGCTTGGTAATCACTCCATCCTAGAGGGCTTCAATCAAGTCTCATTTTAAAGTTGTATATTTGCATCAGAGTATACCCTCTGTGGTACCAGCTGGGCAACTAGTATCCTATGATGCAAACAGAAGCCATTCAGAACGTCCGTTTTATACTAAGTCACCTATTCCATCCCTGTTAGAGCATATTAAAGGGTTACCCTGTGATGACATTCTAATAAATTACTAAATAAATTTGTATAGGAAATAAAACCCACGAACGAAGATTGTAGTTGGAAATAAACGACCGGCATGGCGGATCTGATTGGCCGGCGATCGTTCACTATCTATTGTGTGTACAATGATTCTGCATGTTTCTGCAATACACTTTCTCCTTTACATGTCACTCCCTACATCGTTCAAACGATGGTATCTAGCGTGTGTACACTATTTAGTGGATTATATTTTAACGATCGTATTGTTACAGCATGTACAGAATTGTGCACAATATGATTGTTCAAGTATAATCGTGCATAATTGTTGATCTGTCCTAATCGTTCATTTTCTAACGATAATTATTAGAAGTGTGTACTTAGCTTTAGACTTGCCTCTTCCTCTATTCCTTCAGGGGTACAATACTGGAAAAATTCTGCTATGACGTTAGTCTCTGCATTTTCTGCAAGTAGTTGGTGCCCTGGTATTCTAAACTATTTAGATTTGAGTAATGTGCTGGGACCAGCAGTGGTCAGATAATTATACCACCACTGCCAAGATAGCAGGGTTTTGGTTTTGGCAGCAACATATTACTGGAAGAATAGCGCAGAGACATGTTACGTATACTGCAGAATTCCCAGGGAAAAAACTTAGCCAGTTGATAGATGTAGAGCTAAAATAAAAAAACTGGTCTGGCCTACATGAATTACATTACCTGTAATCCTCTAGATTTCACGAGATGTAATTTCGTTTTAATTCAGAATTCCCTTCCACATCATTGTCCATCGAGTGTACTTTTTGTACATAATCACTGTTTGTCTTCCCCCACACCCTGCAGTACATACACCTGCACACCCTACAGTACATACACCTGTGTGCTACTTGTTGACTTGTAAAGCAGTGGCAGTTGCCTAAAAATATGGCTGATTTTTAGTTTATCACAGCACTAAAACCTTTGCGTATTTACATACGAGTCCTGGGATATGTGTCTCAAATCATTATTTTTGGGAAAGATTCATAAGCAATCAAAACCCAGCCATCAATTGAAAACAATTTTCTTTTAAACTTAAAATTTGCAGCAAGTAAACATTTTCCCAAGTTTGCATGTCTAAACATGAGAATGAACTTAGAATGCTAAATGAGAACAGTGAAGTAATTTCCATCCCCTTCATGGCGCCATAATAAATTTAAATTGGGGAGTCTGATAGGATAAAGCTTATTCTGTGCATTCAAAAACACCTGTAGTGCTGGGGACCCCCATATTAAATATTATTATATTTAAGGATTTTGCAAAAATTGTAAAAACAAAACAAACACGCCAGTTTCCGAAACCATTATAGTTACTATTTTAGAAGGAAAGAAATTTCACATTACTATGTTATGGAAGCTCATGGATAGCTTGGTTGCTTCCATTAGAGGATAAATAGTCTAAAACTAATATTGTGTTTTTGTTTTAACATTAATATTATTCATCTCTGTAGGTGGATGTTTTATAAACACATTTTTTACAAGTTGAATTCTCAAGATTTTTGGTGGGTTTTTTTCGGACTTTCTCTGCTTTTTCAATCGGTCTCCAGGGAAGCTGCCTGTTATATTTTTGTAATAATTTGCAGCTTTATGATTGCAGCCAGTTTCCCACAGGAAATTTTAATATAACTTCATTCACTTCATATTAGTTTTAGACCAGTCAATGGAAGAACATAACTGCTCTTTTTTAATAAAATTTTGTATTCTTTTTCTTTTTAATATTGGGACTGGAAGGTTTAAAGTAGCAGTATTTGGGTAGGATTAGCAGCTCACTGACCAGGGCTACGTACAAATGTGTAATAATTGTCGTTGGAGACGAATGATTAACGACCTATCATCCGATAAACGTTAACAAAAAAAGTGTACAACTTATTGGTGGATTATATTTGAACGATCGTATTGTTACAGCATGTACAGAATTGCGCAGAATATAATCGTTCAAAATAATCGTCTAAAAAAAAAAAAAAAAGAAATAGTTGTTAATCACACGTGTGTACCTAGCCTTAATTCACATTGGCCTCTATTAAAATTTTTTTAAAGGCAAACTAATAGGGGGGAAACATTGTTTTGCTGGGGCTTCAGTTAAAATGAATGGCATTCATAAACATTTTCCTATCTTTAATTTCCTATGACAAACCTTAACAATTTGGTGACTGGAGAATAAGGAGTTGTTCATTGTAGAATCCAGTGTTTCATCAAGAATGTGAAACGGGGAACATTACAAGGGTGACTTTTATTCCGAGTGTTTATCTGCTGCTGCAGCCTGTGTAACTTGTGTTGTGCTCACCAGGGCTTTTGTTCTTTGATGGAGGCCATTGATTTGACTTCAGAGAACAGGGAATATGAGCTTTGTGAGGGATCTCCCTATGTGCTCACCTGTAATGACATCACCCAAAGATAGCAGGTCCTGTCATCGCTTGCCAATTCACTGCTTACCACCCCTTGCTGGCTAAGAACATAAGCCTGAAGGGTAAGGGGGAAGGGAACGGTGAATTGCTATTCAGCCTGTAATACACCTGGATAAATATGTCTCCATCTCTAAGGTTTAGATGATTTATGGCCATAGTAAGGCCTTCCGAATATTCTTCTATAAACCATGGTAGAAACATCTGTTTGCCACACGCCATTTTTATGACTTGGTCAATAGTTCGTCTTTCTGGGAATTGCTAATTGACAGCCTCTGTGATCATTCAAAACGGCAGACATCTTGTCGGATGCTATTTATCAAATATGGTGTCTTTTTCCCTAATTTGAAAGAATGCTATTGTTGCTGTTACCATTGTTCTAACATTGTGACTGTGAATATACAAACATATACCTGGGTGTCCATTTTGGCTCCAGGAACCGGAAGTCTCTTTGCACATGTGCATTCCATTGACAGTTGGCACCTTGCTTGCCAATGCCACCCTGTTTGGATGCGCATGCGTTAAATCTGCAATTTTTTTTCCTTTTAGCGAAAGGGCTCCTTATGCGCATGCCTAAGATGTTCGGGCATGTGCAGAAGGACCACCCAAGAGCCTCCCCGGATGCGTGATGTTGGTATCCTGGGTGGCTTTGCGCTGCCATTTATTCTCGATTGCCTAGGCAATCGATAATTAGGGGGCAGTGCTGCACCTTTTTTTTTGAGTTCTGAGTTTAGGTATGCTTAGGTTGCTGTAGGTAAACTGTGGGGTTTAGACCCTCCATGGGGGGTGCATTAGTCAGTATCTTAGGGCATCATCACTCTCTAAAGAAGTAGGTATAAATCCATTCATGGAGAAATAATACTTGCATGCTCTATTTTAATTTACCTAATCATCTATAGTTAAACATAAAATTTGTAATTGTTAAGAGAAACACTTTAATGTTAACCTGAATCCTGAAGAATAGCACTTATTTATATTGTAGAAAACAGTGCTTTTTAAATTGCTAATTCAATTCATTTTGCCTCACTGTCCAGATTGATATACACAGCCAGACTCTAGCTATTTCTGTTCACTGAACCCTGTCCAGTCTACGTTCACTTAGACCACAAAGTACTTAACCTTTAACATCTGCGGGCATGTGACTTTTTCTTTTTTTTGTGCTTGTACGGACTGTAGGTGATTGGCTGAATTTTAATAAGAGCTTTAATTAAACAAATGTTAAGAATGGGGAATGATTAGCGATGCCACATAGAAGTCCTGACAGTACTGGTTCTGCCTGTGATATTTACTTCCGGCTTCTTTCTCCTATACACTCATTCTGCTGATACTGTGACCTCCGGCATGCTGCCGTCACCTCTCCCTCTATACGAAAAAATGTCGCCTCTAGCTAAGTGTATTTAAGTCCCTTCCCTTATTCCCCTATTGTTTAGCTTTTCATGAATGATAAAGGGAGGAAACTAGAAAGAGGGGGGGGGGGGAATCCAGGAGTTGGAAAAAATGATGTTGGTTGTTAACTCCTTCAGATGATGTCATCTAACTGGTAATGGTGCCCAAGATAAAGCATAGTGCCAGCTAGACGTGAACTTTTATTACACAGTGTATTGAATGTCAGAAAAAAATCATATGCAGTATATATAGGTGATTATATCCACTTTTCTCTGTTTTATTACTTAGAAGACTATGCGGGTACAAAAAAATACCTGATGACCTGCCGGTGATGCACTTAAGTTATGTACACATGTGCAATAATTGTCCTTGTAGAGGATTTTTCATGAGAACCATTGCACGTGTGTATGTAGCCTTAAGGTGCGTACACACTTCCAATTTTTATCGTTCAAAACGAACGACGAACGATCGATAGGGCAAAAATCGTTCGTAAAAAAAGTAACCAACGACGCCGACGAACGAGGAAAGTCGTTGGAAAGGAACGACCGGACCGGCGGATCGGATTGGACGACGATCGTTGACCATCGGTCGTGTGTACGATCGTTCGTTGATCGTCCATGGTCTGAGCATGCGTAATAAACGAACGTTCGTTCACTTTCCTGTTGTGCACATAGTTCCTCTATCGCTCAAACGATCGTATCTATTGTGTGTACAATATCTACGAAAGATCGTGTCATTATCTCTATGTGCAGGATCGGTGCTATACGATCGTTCGTAGATATCGTGCAGGATCGTTCGTCGTTCGTTTTCCAACGATAATAATTGGAAGTGTGTACGTAGCTTTAGTCAATGAAACAAAGGCTTATAGCACAGGGGCCAATTTCACTTTGGATCTGGTTACTGATTCTATAAAACTTGAACTAAATGAGAATGTGGAGTATCCGTAGACTAATTATAGGCAATTAGTATATATTGTCATGTGTACAAAGGTTTGAACAAATCCAATTTGGAGCTTCCATCTGTTAAAGGATCCTCATCATGGACCTGTGGTTTACTAACCCCAACTTGCTAACATTTGTAAAAGAAAAATACCAGAAAAGTTTTGGGGTGATTACTGGTCAGGGACAGTCAGAGTTGAGTTCTGGTGGCAGATCTGCCCATGTATAATAGGCCTACGGGTTCATTCTCACTAGTGTTCTGCATTGTTGCGTTTGTTTGGCATTTATTGGTAATGGTAACCCAAAGGCACTGCTGCACAACACACTGTACCTTGTTGGGGTTTGCACGCGCATGTCTCTAAACCTAAATATTCACCATCCTTTTTTCCTTGTTCCTTGGTGTCCTTATTGTACGGCTTACACGACAGAGGTTTTCTAATTGGTTAGAATAATACAATTTGTTTTATTCTATCATGAAGTAGTATTTATTTTAAAATATATTTTTGTTTAGAAAACAAATTTTATTTGAATGTGAATTTGGATTCAGCTGTTTTAAACAGGATGTGGATTGTTTGTGTTTGCTTAATCTTATATTTGGTTATTTATTTCCTGTATAGTGGATAAAAGGTTAGCCTGTATATTCTGAACACGCCTTATCTACTCTCCTAGTATAGGACTATTTTTCAGTTGGAGCAATTGGGTCATTCTTTCCTGAGTTCAAAACAGCTTTCCTGATTAGTAATCATAGTTGGAAAATACAGCATATCACTTTATAATTAAACAGACATTCATCTATTGTGTAGAGTGGGCTGCTAAAGGAGAGGCATGCAAATTGACCATTTAATTGCCATGTTGTAAAGATTCCGTGCCAATTAGGGAACAGTTAAGTGTGACGGCATATGAATGATGTCTATTGTAGGTGCAGTTTTCATTTTTGTCCATGCTATAGAAAGGGGAGAAGGCTATAGGTGGATATCTCCAGCATAAATAGTGGCAGCTGGGCATAGAGTTTTGATCTAACCATTTGCCAGAGTCCAAAATGCTGTCAATGGAAGGAATTGCCAAGCTACTTGCCAACTTGTTGGAGCATTGGTGGAGGGGAGTGATTCATAGAAGCTTAATAGCTGTGCTTTTCCTACTCATAATCCCCATTACATGGTTTGTAAATGTAATGATGGCAATAAGATGGGTGTTCTGGTGACTGCACTGCTTTGAGTCACGGAGGCTCTTTGCACACAGTGGTCATCAGGCATTTCTTCTGTCCTTCTTGGGCTGCCAGAAAAAGGGAAGAGATAACTCTAACCAAGTAAATCTGTTTGCTCCACTGCATTGCTCAGTGAACTATAGCTGACAAGATTATTCTTGGAGGGTGGCTTATCTTTCACAAGGATTCTGATTGCACTGTCTGATGTATATAGCCACTGTTGGAGAAATTGCAGATCCATAAAAAAGCTTTGTACAGCTAGATTTTGGTTGCTTAAGAAGATTGTTCAAGATTGCCCCAGGTAAAAACTTAACGTTGGTGCATTGGCTCACCAATGTCGTTTAGTATTCCCCCACTTATAACCACAATTGTTAATTCTCCTCTTTATAGAACAGTACGGTCTGTGCAGTGCTTGTTTTGTCTACCGTTGTTGGATCACAAACAATCATTTCCACCGGCTATGTTTTTTTTTTTTTTTACAGAACTTTAAAATAGTTATGTTAGCATATCACTGCTAATGTACAACACTTTTTGACTAAAATTTAAAAGAGCAACTCCACAGCGACCTTGGGCTGGGTCTACACTGACTGTTTCCCCAACGTTTAACCTGAGGCTTTTAAAAGCCCATGTTTGAAATTCAGGCGTTTTAAAGCTTACCTTTAAACCGCTGGAAAACGTCAATGCCGCGATTTGCAGAGTTTTTACCGCAATTATGTTTTCAAGCATTAATAAATGCCGGAAAATGTCCCTATTGAAATCCATGGATGTGTTTTCCCGTGTTCCCCCGCGTTTAAATTTTAACGTTATCTATAACACTCAAAAACATGCCTCAAGGAAATGCCCTGGGGTAGATTAGCCCATTGGTCTGTTTGCATGTGTTGGTAGGCCCATTGTTGGCACATGTGCTGCTCTACACAACTCAACACAAATGTTGCTTTAGCACACCACGGCTCCAAAGGTCAGTTCCATTGGTTTTGTTTTTAGAAAAAACATTTTGTGGTAGGTTGCTTTGAACGGCTCTCTATTTTTTGTTTTGAAAGCTGGTTGAAAGAAGCCAGAATTTCCTAAACATTTCCCTGTGTGACCAGAGAGATCTCAGAGGAGAGCCCTGGTTTTACTTAAAGGTCCTGTGACTTTTTGAAATTCTAATCTGGTATTGATGATCTGTTCCTAGTTTGCAGTATTGACATATGTTTTCTCTCATCATGAAAAACTCAGCTTCTCATAAAGGCATAACAAAAACCATTATACTGAAGAGGTGCAAAGCCAGAGATTGACACATAAGCCAAGTGAATGCCCTGTTAGCATAGTCATGAAACCAGCATTTCACTAGGAGACAAGTGCTCTGACCTGTGACCAAGGGCCTGAATAACCTAGCACGGGGCCCCTTTGCTTGATCAGCATTGTATGAAATATCTGCGTAGATTAACGTAAGCTGGGGAAAACCCACCTCATGTAACTCATTGTCCTAGATTTGCAGGTTCCTTTTCATGTTTGCGACCTTAGTGTGAAGTGCAAGTGACAAATACTGAATTTCATACAATTAGGACCCATTCAGATTTGTGTATATGAAAATGTTTGACAAAAGTTAAAAAAATATGCAAACCCAGAGTCCCAGAGACGGCTATTTTTTGTGTGTTAGTTTCCCTTATGTAGATTTAGACTTGGGTAGGTCAACTTGGAATCGAAGACAATCCTTCGATCCAGGAGATTTAGCTCCCTGGCCTTGTGTGACCGCCCAAGTTTGGCTCACGTCAGTTCTGCACGTTTACCTGGGTGGAATCTTTTGTAGGCTGATGATACACCATGCCCAGCATTGGAATATAAGGATTATTGGTTGAATTTGCTCCACATACCTTTTCATGGAAAAACAAAATAAAAGGTTATCTAGCCAAGCTGTTCATGTACGTCCAGCTGTTTAGTGTTCTTCAACAGAACGCAATAAATATAAAACTGCATTGTATCTAGTGCACTGGAATGCAGGTCCAGAAGTAGCTGTTAGAAGTGTGTAATTGTACATAATTAGTACCCAGTACATTCCTGGCCTCCTATGTGATATGTCAGGAAATACACATGCCTGCTTCCAAGTCAACCCATTTTTTGTATTGTCCTCCAGTACGGGAGTAATAGCAGGGTGTAGTCTGTAAGGTAACTGACCTTACAACCTCTTTCATCTTTCTTTTGCTATTTTCTCACGGAGACTGGCACTAGGTGTGTGTTTGCACATTAAGAGGGAGGAAGAAGGTGGAATCTCAAGCAGGCAGGAAACGCTGACCAGAGCTGGCCCCAGCTTGCAGATTGCACCGGGCTTAATAGGTTTAAGTAAACTCATTTGTTCCAGAGGGGTGATGGTAATAAATTGTGTATGTACAGTAATTATGAAAAATAAATCATGGCTGGGTTTATTCCGCTAAGACTGATTATAAAAAACCATTCAGTTTAGCAGCTGTGCATAATGTAAATTAGTGGAAGTTGAACGCAGTATGAAAATCGGTTTTGATTTAGTTGGACAATAAGAAAGTTGGCCCCATGCTGCTGATTAATGGTATACCTTCACCCAAGATGTCGCCCTGTAATTATCTCATCCAATTAATCACATCTTTCTGTCTTGTGCTAGTAAACACAGCTGTAAGCTCCCTGCTTTTGGGATTTGTGTGATTTTGTATTGAAGAAAACCTGTCGTAAGAGAGTGGTGCTGTATGCCATCCTCGTCCTCTATCAGATATCAATACAGGCGATTGTCCTTTCTACAATAAAATAAACTTACTTACTCTGTCCTCACTGCACATTCTTCATCGGTGCATCTTCAGGTCCCCAATTTTCAGATATCTTATGCATGCAGGAGTGGCCAGAAACATGTATAGAAATAAAGAATATTGACTCTCAGATTCTCCTTTGCTGCATACCTGATCTGAGATATTGACACACAAATATTAAAGTCATGTGCAGCCTCACTATTTGCATTTTGCAAAGACCAGCAATACTATATAAGTTACATTAATTGGGTAGGGATTATATGGGATTTTAAAGTTTGAGGGTGCATATAATGGAAGGTTAACATAATGGACAATTTATCTTTGGTACTCTTTCCCAAATAGTGTCAGTGGCTGACTAATTGATTTCACTTGTCATTAAAAACATTTTAAAATGTAACACTTATAGCTGAAGCAGGGGAAAATTCAAAACTCCCCCTACAGTGCAGCTCACTGTGTACTGCAAGGGGTAAAATAATTTTTTCCATACTTTGTATCTGCTCCCTCCTGTAGTTTTCTCCTGACTCTGGGCACAATCTATGTGCAACATAGTGGTGATTTCTCAATAACCTTTACAAAATGTTATCTGGGTTTACCTAAAATTTGCAGCATAAAAAGTAGATTTCTATCCTTTATGCCAATTGAGAAATATATTTAAGTGAACAGTTTTGTTGTTCAGTTCCTATTCCTATTGGCAGATATGGAACTGATGTCTCACTCATGACTTGTGGGAATTGGTCCGGTTTGCACAATACATTCTTTTCTGCCAAAGTGTCAGAGTGTGCTTGGCAGCTACTGGGGGGCCCTATAAGCATGCCTGAAGGTAGGCCCATAACAGGAGAATTAAAGAAACTTTGCCAATGGCATATTACAATTTTATTTACTGCTTACAAATGTTCAAACCGAATGAAGATTCTGCATGGCTACAACATATGGAAGAGCTCACTGCTTAACGTAAGCCCCTGTGGTTTACAGCAGCTGTAAATTGTATTTACATGTATGTGATCTGTGCATGTATACAATGAAAGTGCAGCTACAATGCACTGCTTTTCTTATCAGTTTACTTTACAGAGACTTTCCTGCAACTTGGAATATTTCTGTGAAAAGGGTGGAGCTCGATAACACAGATTTGTTCATTTGTGTACAACAAACCTGTTACCTTTCTGCTCATCCCTATTAGATCAGGTGGAGATGTTCTGTAGTCGAAAGAGGAGACGGAGGATTTTAGAGCACGTATTTTTCTGTACTTGCATTGGATAAAACATAGGGAATGTTCATGTAATAGAGGTATATTTTGTAATATCTGTATATTTATTTTGAGGAGCATGATTATTCATCATCGTCATGAATGTTACTCTATGTAGGATCAGTTATCATCTGTATGCATTGAAGTGTGAGCCCTTCTAGGTTTCTATGAACACTTCTTGTTGAGCCATGCCCCAAAGAGGAACCCTAGTTTTACTTTGTCCTTTTTTTTTTTACAGAGACTCCTCCCTTGTGCATGTAACTATGCTTTTCTTTTCAGACCTCAATCCTGATAAAGCCCTCTCCATGCCTTCTGCACTGTCCAAAGCCTTCCACTTGCCTGCCTAAACCATCAATCTCATAGTCGCCATTCTTTACCATAAGCTGCATGCACGGGCCCCATACATGTCCAGTCCATTACCATGCAATAATGATGAACTAATAAATTATAGATAGGGGAGTTAGCCATAGGTGGAAGGGGAACCTAAAGATTAAAATCCAGCTCTGAACTTTAATATCTGCAAAACACCACAAAAAGACCAACGCCCCCTATAAAGAATTCTATTCCATCTGTTTGTATTCTTGAGCGACAGTTTACATTCCTTAAGAAGATGTTAAATGCTGTGTATTGTAGAAGTCCTGTACATGTTGATTTAGGAGTTTGTTTCATTTCTTTACATCTATAACTGTTCCTATTTGCATGTTTTCATTCCGTTTTTAGGTTAGGTTTTACAATACGTCTATCATATAAACTATCTTGTAATTGATTCATTGAAACATTCTTCATTTTAATGCCATTTCAAAACTACACCACTTCTTTTTCTCTGTATAGACGTTCTGTCTACATGTCGTGTTGATAACATCACGATTGCCATGGTTGGAATTTATTTTTCTTAATAAGTCTTTGATGGAATGATGTCAAGAAGTAGTGAAAATGAAGTAAGGCAATAAAATTCTTCACAGAGGTAATGGAGGTTAAGACGGGGACACAAGTACTTTTGAAGTCTGTGTAAAGTAAAAGATCAAGTACTTTCAGAGATTGGATTTGATTGAAAAGGGCAGATCAGATGAATCATATTACTGTGTGAATTGGTTTTTTTGAGGCTGACTACTGTCACGCAGCAGTTGTGGATTTATGAAAGCACCACTCATGATTTTTCACATTCACCATTCTCCCATGTTTCATTAAATCAGGCCAATTTGTGTGGGCTTTAAAATTATTCTGTCATGTTCGAAATATGGGAGCTGCCATTGCAGGAGTAATTAGAGGTTCAGAGGTCATCCTAAATGTAACTCTTACTGGTCAGCCATTTGGATGATGTCGGATCTCCAGCTTCTGAGTGCGCCTTGTGAGAAGACAATTGACAGGCAGCAATGGTGGGAAATTATGTGACCTCTGAACCCTTGACACGCGAGCTAAAATGTCTGTTTTAGACAAAACAGCTTGTAGCTTGTCAGATACAGCTAAACTTTTTTTATAACCTGGTAAAGATGTTTTATTACCCATCCAAGTATCTTTCTCAGCTCAGATGAGTGCAAGAAACAGTCCCACCAGAATGAAATTAACATCATGGGTCAAATTAACATGCAATCAACGCATGTCCTGTAAAAATAAAAACCCAAAGTTAAAATAATTCTAATGCTTGCAATAGAAAGTGTTTCCCAGTGAGAACTGTTGGTAATGCCTACATTGTAGCAGAAAAAATATTGAGGGTTGCTGCAACTTTAAAAAAGGGAGTTTGCACCAGTGCATAGAATAAATAAAATGGAAATAAAACTTCACTGTATTTTAGCAAGCCTGTGTAAGTCTCCTGGACAAATGTTCAAACCAGAAAAAAATAATTTATGAAGCAAGGGACATTCCAGACTTGACCAAATGTCCAGAACCTCTAAGGCAGATTATACTTTCAGATATTTAACCTCAGGATAAAACTGATATAATCCCCATGGGAATCACATGCAGCCAAGATAGTAATAGATGGATCTTGGCACAACCCCACAGTCCAGTTAGTATAACCCAAATTATACTGGATTATGGTAAGGAGGAAATTAAGGTGGACCTTTTATGGCAAACAGAAGGAATCCTAACTGACTAGTTTACTCTAACATTAGGGTACAATTTATCAACTGCCTAAAAAAGTAAAAATAACTAACTTGAGCCCCAGCCTCCAGTTCTTCTGGGTGACAATGGTGGTATTACAGGTACAGTTTTGTTCCTCTAAATTTTATTTTACTTTTGTCTTTGGAAGGGCAGAAAGCTAGAAAGTATCCGAACATTTTGTCATTGTCATGTAAGCTATGCTTTACCTCGTGTGCATACAAGAACCAGTAGATTTGGAACATTTGTTAACATGTAGTTTAAAGCTTTATGTTTGAATGAAATCTCACAATCTTAGAATGGCTTTACAAATACACCTAGGTCACCTTATACCTATTTTATCAAACTGGTCTGACTCGGAGTAGTGGGGAGTTGCATTTGCCAGATAATAACTACACACTTAGGGCTATATTTTTAAAAGAGGGAATCGGACATTCTCTCAATTATTCCCATGTGGGATTCTTCCAGGTCCCTGTATTTCAATGGAAAGCAGTAATTGATTCCCACCAGAGAATTTTATAAATAAACCCCTAATAAATTTACATCACTAACCAAACCCAGGGAGTAACATTAATCTTCTGTTGCAGTTCCACTAATTCTTTTTTTAGGCTAAGAATATTTTTAGCAAGCACATAACATACCAGTTGGTCTTGTCAGAAATGCTATTTCCTTGTTGCTATTAGCCGAACTAAAAAAACTTTTTTATTCTGTAACAAATTATCTTCCCGTCACCTATGTATTAGAAAAGAACAAAAGCTGACATATTTGAAGTCCACCCTGGTTGACATCCATGGCTTCCTCCATAGATAGAGTAAGGAATTGAGAGTAGCCACCAGAGGAAATAAACTGTGTTATTCGCAGGGTTACCAGGCTACAAATGAAAGAAGAAAAAAAAACCCTGACCAAAATTAAATGGCCCACATCTAAGAAGTGTTAAGCAGCCATTTTGCATGTTTGGTTTTGGGTTTAGATGAAGCTATGAGTAAAAATTGCCAGTAGGGTTTGTATCTATACATTTCAATATTGCTTCATGGCAGTCCAACAGTGTTGCAAGTGGCAAATACAAGTTGCATTAGTATGAATTCTCTTTGCTTGCATCTCCCCTCTGAACATACCCCAGGTACAAAGAACAGGTTAACTGTTTCTGGCAGCCAAATCCACTATTTGTTCCTGTGGCAACCTTGCGAACGGATCTTTCTAGGACTATAATTTGTATTTCTTCCCTCTAATTTTATGACCCAGTGATATACATTCTGCCAGGCCTAGTCACTGCCTCGCTTTTCAACATGAATTGGAAAAATTCTAATTGAACAAAGCTCTGTTGAATCTAATGGCTCCCCAGCTAGTGGTATTCTAGTTGGCTAATATGTTCTTTTGTGCATTAAGAACAGTGAAAAGGTTTTTCCAATTCTTCCCTATTACTGCAGCGAAGACAACATCCATTCATTTACTGATTCACCAAAAGAATGAGGTAGTTAGGTTTGAACAAGAACTGGCAGCTTGTTATTCATCAATCATCTTTGACCATGCTGTGACCTGCACATACACAAATTGTAAAAGAGTTTGTTCTACCTGGGAATTCTTCTTTGCAAGTACATTACTCCATACCTGTGGGCCACGAAAAAGTCATCCGTGTGTGCCATAGCAAAAAAGCAGCAGAGGCTGTTCTCTGCATATATTGTAACCCTATGTATTTAACTTTCTTCATTTGTGTTATGGTTACTTAGATTTCTTCCCTGGTGTGGGGGTAGATTGTTGAAGAAATGCGAGATTAATATGGGGCACGCTATTCCTCTGACAGTGACACGATTTACATGGTGTGTTGTGTAATATTTAATTGTTCCCCACCTCTGGGGACCTGCAGCTGCACACAAGATGTTCGCTTAGTCTGCGGTCAGATGGATTGAGTCTTAATGGGATTCCTGTGCGGCTTCCTGCCAAACAAAGACACTCTTGATGAAATGGCCCATTATACCAAAGTTACAGTTGAAGGGAAAAAGAAAATGTTTCCTAGGCAGAATTACTCTTTACCTTTTATTGTTCTGGAAACCAAACCATAAACTTTTTGGGTAAGTCTGCTGTCCGTCCTCTGCCAAAGTAGATGTCTTCTTTTGGCATCATATGTGATTAATTGTGTGGGACCAGTCATGTATTTTTCAGGATACAACTCAAACAGTCGCTAGATCAAGTGATTCTGTAAACATTTTAAGAGCATTTGGGAAAAACTTTCTGTGGGCTCCGGAATGCAGAAATTACTTTTTTTTTTTTTTTTTTGTGGGAAAAATGGTTGGGATGTCTAGTAGAACTCTCCCTTGCCTAGCTGTTATAAGTAACATTTGAGCAACAAAAGTTCTTGATACTGCAACTCACTTATTCTTTGAAGTTTCAATGTGCAACACCATTTGCTTTTTGTCACGCCATTTGATATCTTACATATTGTGCCAATCTCTCCATTTAGATTTTATACTTAGGCTTTGAACATCCTATTCTGGGTCCTGTTGCAGGCCCTGTTGATACTGCTTAGCACATTGGTTAAGGTATATTCTGTCTAACAAATAAGTCCAGAAGGGGCTGCAGGAGGACATTGTACTAGAAGAGCTTGCCACTGATTGTAAACAATCTACCGTGAATAAGTAATATTACTCCTGCTTTAAAATGTCTACACAAAATATTGTATAAAAAAACTGCCCGAAAAACGAAAAAATTTAACTTGTTGCCGCTGCCCGTGCTTCAGATTTTCTCTCATTTGCAAAGCTTTTGCCGGCAGAATTCTCCCGATTTGCTCAAAAAGTCAGAAAGAACCAAAAGTTCACACTTTTGTATTCCAGTTCCTCAACGTGCAGGAAATGTTTGTTGCAGTGCCTTTCATTCTTAATGGCTGGCCAGTGCACATTCAATAAAGTGGACCACAACTCGCTAGATGAAGCATAGTGCCATCTAGGAGTAAAATTTTATCACACACTGTATTGAATGTCAGAAAAAATCCTATGCACTATGTATAGGTGATTATATCCACTTCTCTGTTTTATTACTTTTAGAAGACTATGCAGGTACAAAAATACCTGTTGACCTGCCAGTGATGCTTTTATGCTGGGTACACCCGTACAATAATTGTTGTCGGAAAGGATCTTTAACAATCCTTTCTATTGATCAATGACTGCACAAGGGGTGAAAGAGTGCTGTACATATACAGTGCAGTTCTGATCTATGGAGACCCTGCTGAGCATGTTCGCTTGCATTACGATCATTCGTTACCCGTGGATCCGCCAAGACGGTCGTTTGGATGAAGAGCACTGTACACACACCATATTATCGTCCAGTATCAGCCGATTATCGGATGAGAACCATTGCACATAACTCAGTACTGTGCTTTGTGATGCACTGCCAAATAATGCATGCTTTTTATGTGTTTTCTTCTTCAGATGAATAGTCTGCCAAAAAGAATGCAGTTTAATGCATATTAATGCACATTAATGCACTGTAAGTGTGTGAATCCAGTCTCTCATACCAAGTGGCTGTACAACTGAACAACTCTATAACAATCTCATGATGTGAGAAATGTGTATGCTGTATCATATTCAACAAGTTGGATGGTTTTGCCCAGTTTTTACATTACTTTTGTAAATGAAACCAAGAAAATGAGGACAAGGTAGCACAATGCTGTACTTGGGCCTTCTTTATAAGCAGTAAATGGGTTGTCTGATGCACAATACATTGAGTAGGTGTGGACCAGGGATGATCATGTATTGCTGAAAGAATGGATCCCTGCTCGTCTTCTAAGTTTGAGGGACAATTGTTTTTCACTCTTTGATCTTGATGTACGCAACAAAATAATTACCCCCAAATGGGAATGTGACATTTCAAAGCCCTCCTGTGTTTTGTTGCGAGCCCAAGTATACATTAACTATTATTCTTCAACGCAGGAGTTGGCATGCTTTTGTTTGGGGACACTGTAAGAGGTGTCACACCCCTGAATTGAAAAGCTATTAGCTTGAGTGCACAGACTTTTTTTTTGTTGTTCCATTTGTATTCACATCATGAAAAAGGCTGGAGCCATTGAAGTGAGGGGTCATGGATTTTGCTTCATCAGTCTGCCTACAAAAACAGCTGTGTCCACAGATCTGCCCTTTCATTTTCAATTTGGCTTTCTCAGGGTTAGCAGTTCGTAGTGATAGATTACTATTTACTACCTATTAGTTAAGGAAGCCAAAGTTTTAATTAGCACATTGTTTGATTTGTCAACAATGTGTATAATTAGTGTGGTCCCAGACCTCACATGTACCGCATGCATGTACTGTACTGTCTACTGTATGTGGTGATTAAACAATTACTTCATGGCATGATCCAGACCTCACTTTAAATATATGTTTAGACAAAACCTTTTTAATGGGTAGTGGGAAAGGAAAAGAACCCCTGTTGGTTTTTGTACAGTTCAAATAGTCTCTGTAGCTGCATACAGATGCTAGAATTTTGTTGCCAAAGTCATGATTATTCATGACGATCTATGCCACAAATCTGGCAACTGTATAGCTGTATCAATAATTGATAGACAGTTAAAAACCACCACCCCATCCCCTCTCCTTAAAACCATATAGTGATGCCTGTACAATGCTTTTTAGTTCTACTGTTGCTAGAAAATCTCCAAATATATTTTTTGATGACCATTAAAATTTTAGCATGTCCCTATGAAAAAAGTGATGCTATTTTTTATCCAGATATAGGCTTATTCAATTTGAAAAAACACCTGTAAACCTGTATCTAGAAGTTTAATACTGCTGATAATAAGCTTTATTCTAGCTTGACTTTATCCAGCCACAACCCAAAGTAAGTCTAGCATTATCAATCTTAATTAATCAAGAAATAAAATATAAAAGGGGTTCTAGCTTTCCCATAAAAATGCATATATTTATGTCTGCATTTATATTTGTCTGTATTGGTGAGTTCTCCTGAATTCTTCTCTGGTTAAATATCAGCAGGATGAAAAGTGGGGAGAAATCACTCTAACAAAGCCTGGATAATGTTATCAACCCAAGAAGGTTTTAAATAATCGCCAATCTCTCCATACAGACTTAATATTACTTTAACATGAGTACAATTATCCTATAATGCTCCACAGTTATAAATATTATTTTAACTGTCAAAATTCATATTCCAAATGGAGCACCAATTATAGCAACTCAGGATTTGGGAGTATCTACAAAACATAAACCATTATTGAAGTTCATTTTGGAAACAATGCTTTGATTATTCATCTTTCTGTGATAATTTTGTTGTGGGAATTATTGAAAATGTTCAGCTCTCAAACACTGAGGTTTGCTGACATTTTACATTTGAGTAGTTTTGCCTACAGTTGAGTCAAGTTAGGGTTACACATTATGGGCCCATGCACACTGAAAATGCTAAAGAAATGTTAATGCCCTGGACCTGCGATTTCCCTACCACTGACAAGTATTTTATATTGACTGTGAATAATTTAAAATACCAGTCATCTCCACCAGAATGCCTGCAGGGTTTACTTTTTTGCTTGACCTTTTGGGTTAATCGAACATGCCTATCGGCATTAAAATCACAAACATGCACCAGTCAGCGCCTGGTAAATACACCACTGATAACTTTGTTAATACTAAATAATATTGTTTTTATTTGAAAGACAAAGTATGTTTGGGTTGCCCATAAGGGTGAATGATAATCTAGCTCTGTAACATGTCTTACCATGTGTTGCGTTAATGCACCATTTTCTGCATCTAAACGACAATAGATTTACAGCTATAACAAGAATACCCCACATACATGGGATTTGTTTTACCTTACTCTAAAGCTACGTACACACGTCCCTTGGTTCTCGCCCGATAATCAGCTCAGGGCAGTGCACGTGTCCTGGCGCATCTACGGATGGTGGACGATGAACGATAATAATGCAAGGGAAGGGGGAGAGCGCACAGCAGGGTGCCGCTCCGTCGTTTTCCCCCTCCCCTCTATAGAGCAGAACGGTGCTGTATGTACACCACTAGGTTCATGCATCTTTCAGTCTTTTGTCGTTGGAAAGAATCGTGAAGATCCCTTTCAACGACAATAATTGCAGGTGTGTATGCGGCTTAAGACAGTGTTTTTCAAACAGAGTTTAATGGAACCCTGGTGTTCCTCCAAAGGTTGCTAGGGGTTCCTTGAGCAAAAAGCATTTTGTGCCTCTCATGGCATATACCACTGACTCCAGAAATCATTTTGGCTTTTTGTAGGAGTAGCGTTCATCCCAATGGCTAGCTATGTAAGAGGCATTCTTCTCGGTGACCACCACACTAATGTACTGTGAGTTGAGGATATAGCAATTATAGTAGGAGTTCTCCAAGCCATTTCATGTGGTTTCACCAGGTACTTCCCCCACCTCTATCAAGCTCATCTTTCCATCACTCTGGTCCATGTTTTGCTCTGTTTTTCAAATCTGCAATGACTATCTATGCCTTCTACACCATATTCTTCCATGCTTAGTGCAGGGAAATCTCTAAAATATAGACTTGATTGGTATAAAAGATACAAACCCTCTTAAGTATTACATTGGATTTCACTTTGGATTTTGATTGGATTTTTACATTGGATTTTGACTTTTCTTAGGCTTGTTTTTGAAGTGAGTCATTAATCTTATCCACTTTTTTTTGTTTGGACAAAAACTATGTTTTAAAAATTCCTTCCATAGCACCCCTGCTCATTAAGAGGCTCTCTGGGGACATCGTGACCTTCATACATGAGATACAACTTCCTCTGCTGGTGATGACAAACAGGGATGAAACATCTGTGTACCACCATCAGCTCTTTATGATCCTGGAAATGAATATTCATTGCTCTGTCTGTTTAGCTACTGCTAGGAAAAGTCCAATATTCACAAATGGAAAATGTTGATATTTATTGTGGGCCCAACGCTCTGGCTTCAGTAGGCTCAAATAGTGAGAACTCTAGGCAAATCTATTTTTTTTTTTTTTTTTAATTTACTTTATAATAGGTACACAGGCGGGGAGGGGCGCTAAATGTCTAAAGCAGTGTTTCTCAGTAAGGCATCTATTAAAGTTTGCTAGGGGTTCTTGAGCAATTGGCAATTTATGCCCCTCTGACGACTGACACTTGTCATTTTTTCGGCTACCTGTCTTGTAAATAGGGAGGTGCATCAATTTGCGAGCAAAAAGGTTTTGTTGGTTATCCTAGTTTGAACATTGCAAAACAATATTTGTTGGTGACCACTGTTACCAGGATGGAAAGTGGTGGGAAATATAACATTTTACAAATCTCGCCAGGATAGAACTAGTTTTGTGGCGATTTCCTTTATTTTAATGAAATGTTCTCTGGTTAATAAAATACAGTTTCTTCAATTTCACGCCAGAATATTCTTGTCTCTAAGAACAGGAAGTGCAGAACATGCCACTGGAGAACAGTAGAAGCCTGACAACATTTATAAACCTTTCCCTGTAAAACCAGGACTATGAAAGTGTTGGCTAGGTGTTACACTTTTGGAGAATGTCTAAATTTAGTGCAAAAGTGGGGTAATAGTACATTATTATCGAAAATTGTTGCTTTACTATGTTCTTTCATTTGCTTGAAAAAAAAAAGGTACGAATTATACAATTTTCTGCCTCCTTAACAATTCTTTTGATATAGACGAAAGTTAAAGAACATATTGATCTATTGCTTGTTCTTGATGCAGTGGTTAATGAAGTACAGTTTCTTGTTAAATTTCATACCAGAATAATCCCACAATGCTGCGTGGACATCATCACGTCAGATTGGATAATTCTGGATTGTGATTGTAAATCAGTGTAGATCTGTACTCGCTTGTAAACCCCAGTATTGGTACTCTTATCATTTACATTCAAACAAATTGTCCATGTATTCTGAAATTCTGTAAAAGTCTTTATCGTGACCAGAGCTCTTCTACTGGTGTATCACATTTTTGTTTCTTTTCCTTTTTTTTTATCTGGGTCTCTCAATTATTCAGCTGCGTGGGCCACCCACAGCAATTGTTTGTTAACCCTGACAAAAACACTTTGATGTTTAACAACCATCTGATTTCCAGACTGTCCATGAAACACTGGATAATTAGAGGAGCCCTTAAAGGTCCAGAAAACAGTGTTGCTTTCTTCTTCTTGTATGTTATCTAAAATGTTCATACAAGATGTCTTTGTCCTTTACTACAGTGTAAAGTCCCTGTGTTCCTCAGATGGCCGGCATACTGGTCTGTGTTTTTTCAACACCAGAAGAGCCTATTTTGGACTACAATATATTCGGCATCAGGCTGGGTACAGAAAGTGTCTTTGCAACCTATCTGTAAAGAATTTTCAATTTACAGTGATCCTCTGGTGCTTTCAGGTGTATTGGTATGAGCTCAGGTCCTCAGAACCAGGTCATCAAGTTAGGAAGTGATACTTGACTTCAAAACTTCTAGTATAGGCATTTCTTTCTTTGAACAGAAGATCTACCAACGACTCTTTTTTAAAAGAATCTCGTAGAGAGTTCAGCTTTCAAATCCGTTTTCTTTTAGACGGCTTATATGCTATTCCTTGTGCTGTTTGCCTTTTTATTTTTTAACTTGTTAAGAAGATGTTGATGATACCAAATATATAGCAAAAAACAAAACAAAACTGTAAAACTCTACAAATATTCCTCTGCAGGACAGCGCAAGCCCTGCATCTAAAGTCATGTACAGATTTTAAAAACTCTTTTAAAAACGATTAGGAATATATTAACATTTTCTGTGCACAGCTGAATGACAATTATTATTTATGTGGTAACGATATGAACATTCATAGACCATGCCATGATTGTGTGAACAGCAGATCTGATTGGCAAGAGATTGGGTAGTGATTATGTTGCTTCTTACCCTACACAAGCGCATTCGTCCTTAAGTGCCCGCTCGTTCTCTCTGGTAGTAGTTTTACATGGCAGAGTTTGTTACAATATTTTGTACCATTTGCAGTCAAGTAATATTTCAATACATATTTTTAGTGGAGGCTTCTAAAACAACTTTTTAAGAGGTTTACTAAAAGTATTAAATCTTCATCCTTGAGAGGGTAATACAATTCTGTTCTGTATATTTAGGAGATGGGTTGTAAGGTGCAGTGGAATGCTCCGCAAATAAAAAAGCACTTACCTCGAATTCCCCCTTTATCGGTTCATTTTCTGTTTGTTTTTAGAGATTAAGTCTGTTTGCAGAACCTTTTGCCATAAAAATGTCTTACAATGCTTACAATTGCAAATACCTGGAAGTGCCAATATATCGCTTGTGCGCTTCTGGGGCTGCATATGTTCTAACACAGGAAAAAACATTGCTCCAAGGAGGGAAATATATGTAAAACTTGTCTTCTCTCCACTTATTTGTCACCTACAGAGTGAGCTCAGAGAATTTAATTTTATATCGTAACATGGAAACGGGCAACAATACAGAGAATTATATTGTCCTGCCTCCTGGGGACAAGGAAACAGCTGTCCCGCTATGAAAAAATACTGAGTTTCTTATACGCAGCAGTATACAGGCAGTTTTGTTCCTATTTGATACATTTTGTTTTTGGGTATCCAGCCAAAACCGGCAGTAAATGTTCTTTTTCGAGTATATAGAAAATTTGCACTAAATATGTGCAAATGGTAACAACACTAGATTTTTATCGTACAACACGGCATTCTGGTAAAGATCTAGTGATGGTATATAACCCCACTCTTTCAATGCCTGACTTCACTGTGGTGGTGTTGGTGATCTTAGCCAAAGGGTGTTGAAAGATCGTTTTTTCAGGTTTACCCAGCCAGTTAGCAGCGCAAATTCAAAACTGATCATCTGCATTGACCATAAGAATAGGCACTGAAGGGCTACCGTTTTTGAGCATTTAATAGACAAACCTTACTTTGTAACATGTGACATTGATCACGTATAACACAAGTACATTATTTCAACAATCTTGCAAAAATATTTTATGTGCATGTAACATGTTAGGCATGTTGTTTCTTTGTAAAAGCTTCCCTTATGTAGACATCAGTACACTATAGATGTCTGCTGTGCTCCACCATTTTGGTTTCGATGTCTGAAGGCTCGGAGTTGTCACTTAGGTGATACTAGTAGCTATAGTAAAGGTTATGTTAGAAAGGTTAGGAGCTAGGTCTTCACACACAATAATTACACACTTGGAGAATTGTTAGGATGTGTTAAGAAGTTGACTCATCCCGAAATAGTCAAATTTTTTTAGCAAGTTCAAAGACACATTGCAAGTCAATAACAAATTATATATGGAATGGAAAAACCTAGCAAGTAATCAACCTAAAATACTTGTTTGCCTTTTTAAAGTTGGTGATTGTGTTTTTACATCCCCATTTTAGGTTGCATGAGGTACAAGAAAAACAAAAGCTACTATTGCTGTCATATTGTGACCCTTGTGTGTCTGTTCATTGGGTTTCTAACCCATTCATTGGGTTTCTATGAGGGATACATTATTATAATCCTTTAAAGTTGCAATGTTCGGATGCAGAAAGTATGAAAATTGACACAATGAAATGTTGAAGTGCACATCATCCCGCTACAGCCAAGTAAATTGGGAAAGTCACGAGTAATAAATTGGTATGATGTACTAACCAAATTTATTACAACATTTCACTGAGTATTTGGTGCATATAAACTTGTACAAATAAGGTCTTTAACATCTCCGCACAGCATGTGATGTGGTGGGTGTTGAAAGCTGAGCAGGACACACTCGTTTTTGTGTACTTAAGAAATAAAACTTTGTACTTGTAAGTTAATACTTGAAAATTCTCTCCCAGCCTGACATAACATCAGGCGACAATGTATCCAAAAAGAATTAGCATGGCCAGTACTAATTAAAACATTAAACGTACTAATTCCTAAATGGTGATGACCTTAACAAACTAAAGTGCATTACTCAATAACATAGAGCTTGTCTACCTGCTGAATGGACCTGAAGTATAAATGGAACCGGATCTTTGATTAGTCCTACAACATAACAAAAATTTGAAATGCCATATTTGTCATGTTCTGCAGCTCTGTGAATTCATGGATGGGCTTTTAGGGTGACCTTTCAGATACAGTAGAGCCAAATTTCTACTTTTGGATTTAGGAAAGCTTGCCAAAGTAAGGCACCAGGTTCTGGAACTGTTGCCTATAATAAAATTTTGTTGGTCCCTCATAGTGGGTCTCATATACTTGTGTCTCTATTGACCATTTTTATTCACTGATTCTTATGTTTGTTTTTTTAGTCTTGAAATGATTACAAAAAGGCTATAATTATAACGTTTTACAAGATTAAACTACCTGTAATATGTGGAATTATCACAAGAAGTTATGTGCACTTTGCTCACACCAGCATCCTTTGCATGTCCTAAATGCTTGCCCGCTACCACAGCTTACTTCTCAATAAATTGCATTACATTGGAGATGATACCAATGGCCTCCAGGGCATCAGCTGCTCAGCCTTGAGTTATGGGCACCAGGGCTAAGTGCACATACAGACTACACAGATTGTAAGCTCTTTGGGGCAGGGTCTCCTCCTCCTGTGTCGGTATCTGTCTGTCATTTGCAACCCCTATTTATTGTACAGCGCTGCGTATGTTGGCGCTTTATAAATCATCTTTATTAATAAATAATAATCATTTATGTTGCTTGATATAATTATGATTGTCTCAGATAAAAATCCACACATGTAATTCTCCATCACTGGGAGGTATTAGAGGATCTATCTTTGGGGGTCTATGGGGGATAGGAAGTGCTCTATTTTTTACCTTATTGGAATTATTGGGGACCCCTGGATTAGAGGGTTAGTTCATGCAAACTGTCTCTGGCTTTTGGTATTTGCTGTGAGTTAAACCTCCTTAAAAGTTACTTGGTGGAATTGTTTGATGTTTTATGGAGAGTGCATAGGAAGTAGCCGGAGTATGCAAAGGTGAGTTGAAACATGAACATTATTCGGGAATTATTACAGTGATCTAACTGTTCGAGTGAAACCTTGGCCTACCTTGGTTTATCATGTTTTGTCTATAATTAAAACATCTCTTTTAAATGAATTGCCCCCTAAACAACATGGAATCTGTTTACCCTAGAAAGGTTTTGACTTGAGGTCAAGAAAAAATGTAACAATGGAACAGGCAGCTGGACATAGTGAGTCTCTAACAGTATAAAATAACATTTCCAGTAGCCATGTAATAGATTTGTATTGGTGTTTTAATATTGAATGATTACATACTATATCCTGCGTCAGCAGTGCTAGCAATTTCCATAAACATCCAACCAATGATACTTTGGTCATATGGCCAGTTCATGGGACATATTTTTTTAACATAAAAAAGTATAGTCTAGGATCACACAAATATATACATAACCTGCTTAAGCACTTCACTTATTTTTACAAATATTTTGAAGCTGTGGTATGTCTGACGGAAGCCTAGTTGACCACATTTGCCTGGTTTATAAACACAGACACATGCATAGGGCCAGTTTTAAGCAGATGCTTGTATAGACTGCAATATTAACAATTTAATCTTCAAGGCCAGGAATAAATTGACATTTCCAGGTTCCCTTGTTGCTGCAGCTATTGGCTGTACGATATGCTGTTCTATTGCTGGTGGCCGTTTCAGCCTGTGTCTTTGCAAGTGATCCTGTGTAAGCTTCAGAAAATAGATGGCAAAGGAGTTTGAAGCCCATGACGTATATGTGAGGAACCGGCTGTTGTCAGAATCTGCAAATAGCACATTCTGAGACAAGTGTCTCCTAATGAGGTGTCAGCTATGTCTATGCAGGCTGACCAACCGAGACAACCTGCATAATATAAATGTTCTGACTATCTTTCTTCCTGGTATGTCTACTGTACACTGCAGGACTTTGATCACGTTGTACATCGTCATTTTGTTTGCTACTATTTTAATAAATTCAGATGTCTGTATGTCATCGGTTGCAAGGTATTTTGCATCTACTGGAAGAGCAGTTACATATAGGGGTAGTTAGTACTGAGTGCCGCCTGTAGTACAGCTGTACCAGCGATATGAATGCAGTGGGAGAGAACAATAGGTAATAAAGCTTGGCTACGAGGGTGCAGCAGATGTAACCATCTGCAGTTTAGTTATGGTTGTTTTTTGAAAAATGTAGCGATATATGTTAAATTGACCATATTGTAAGCTGGTTTCAGCTGTGCATCTTCCTGGCTAAGATAATAGTGAGAAGCTTTTCATGATGGCAGATTTTTTTTTTCTACTTCGTAATACAAATCATTACTGTAAAACCTGCTCTGATAAACACTTTTATTTCTTAGCAGGCATCACTAGATGTCCAATCAGATAGTGTATTCAATAGCACTGGAGTGCTTGGTTATGCAAATTCCAGTTGAGTTTGTATGGCAATGATGGCCTACCACTTTTGGGCTACTGGTCATATCCATTGGTGGCTAATAGGAAGGGAACCATGCAAACTTCTGGCCTACCTTGTGTACTTTTCTGGCAAATGATAACTGCTGTTCTTAGCACATAGGTTT
>NC_092865.1:23076635-23110499 GCF_032062135.1 Pyxicephalus adspersus | reverse complement strand
TATATATATATATATATATATATATATATATATATATATATATATATATATATATAATTTTTTTTAATTAAACCTTTTTATTTTGCCGTGCTATTTGCCTGGCTATCATGTTAGCTACTTGGCTTCAGAATTTTCTGAATCTTAGTATGGTACATCTTAGGATTTGCAACTTCACAGGCTGTTCAGGTTTTCTTAGTGCACAGAAAATGAACCACAACAGATATAAGTCTTGTGACTTACCATATTGTGCTAAGGGATGAACATGTGGTGAATATTTAGTAGTCCATCCTAATAAAATTTTAAAATAATATTTAAATTTATAACAATTATTGTTGAATAACAAGATTTTAGAACACAAGACAGAGAGGTCCACCTGGTCAGGGCATTCTTTACTATATAATGGCATGTCCATAATGATGGGTGTATTGTACAGCAATCACGTCATGTTGTACATTTTCCCACACATCTTCCATCTCCAGAGTCTTTCTCTGGATCCCTGCACCTGTTCATCTCCGTCTCTCCCCCTCGGCTCAGTGGAGTGCATGGAATTTTGTTTAGAAATTATGCATATCCTGACCCAGAGAATGTGTTTCCTGTAACCATCTGTGTCTGATAGAAGCATAGGGGGATGTGACTGGATACCTGTGGGGAGAAAATGTATGTGTCCAGAGCGGGGGAGTCCACCAACTAAGAAGACAGCGGAGGAGTGCTGAACTTGGAATAACAGTTGCTGATTAGAGACATGCAGAACTTGCCATGGTATCACTTTTTGCCCAGAATATTTGAGAATTAAGCAAAACTGCTACTGTGAGAATACCCCAGCTCTCTAAAACACCTGCTGAAACTTTTCAAGTCATGGTAAGAGAGAATCTCCTCGGAAGAGATTTACCCTCCATTTATTTTAGTGACCAGTCACCCATTCAGAAGGTGACGGGAAATGTAAAATTTATAGTTGTAAAAGAAAAATACGGGAAAGAGGGAATTTTCCCATAGGAGTAAACAATTCCCACCCCAACTGTAGAAGAAACTCTGGAACACTCTTTATTCATATCCTACTTTATCCAAAACCAACCCCTGCCCCCCACCCAGAAAAAAGAAATTCTCCCTGGAAATAGAATATTAGTCACCTTCTCTAAAAATGGAGCTTCCACTTCTGGGTATTGCCATTTTTAGGACCTTATATAAACAGCATCAGTGACCCATGGAAAATGTTGTACCTGCAAAGGCCGACTAAATTTACCACTAGTGATGTCCGTTTGTGGTACATCCAATGTCAACCAGAGCCAGTCAGTGCACACTATACAAATGCCCTACCTTAAAGTCCATTTGCCTTGTAAAATGTCCAAATTTGGTTGGTATTGATGGAAAGGTCAGGAGATTAGTCCCATGTCATTGTTGGAAAACTTTAGTAATGTATGCTAGACCTTAGCAGTCATTGGAATCAAGGAGCAGTGTTGTGTTCTTTTTGTTGCAGTTACACAAAGTTTCTATCACTAGCCAACATGGCTACCCCATTGCATTTTTATACTTTGACATTGTTTTAGTGACAACCCTGTCTTTGCTGTGTTAGTCATTACTTCCTGGTAAGCTGACTGCGTTGAATTTTACTTCATTCTAAAAAAAACCTTGGTTTCCATAAATGTACACCCACAAATCCTCCCTTGGGTATAATTACCCTGTAACGGAGCAGAATGCCTTTAATTCGCTCTTATCTGAAGTGTCTTTGGAATTAGATGCTGCTAGCCTGAAAAAGATGGAGCAAATATTGCAGCAAGAGTTGGCGCAAGTACTTTGTTTGTGTATTCCCTCTTCTAGCGATGAAACAGCTGGTTAGCAGCTGTGCACATCACCCTGGGAACCTTCGTGCTGGACAGTTGCACCAGATGTTCTTAGAAATAATTGCGTGGGGGGGTAGGAGATGCCTTACTCAATGACACCCTGTCTGAATCTCTCATCTTTCATTTGTTCCCCCCTGCCTTGTATTTCATGTGGCTTTCATATGCATTTCTGATGTTCGCTCATTTTCTAAAACTCCTGTTTTCATGTGCAGGAAGGTGTTTGAGTCATTATACCAACCCTCTACTGCTCCATCGAGTTCTGTTGCTCATTATACTAAATTTTTCTTGTGCAGATTGCAGTCTGTAAAATGTATTTTATAGCAATAGAAAAGATGCTTGTAATGGCAGCCTGCCCTTAGGATGATCTTTGTTTTATGAGTGGGCTTCGATGGGCTGAATTGCCCACTGTCGCCCCTATTATCTGCCAACTACCCCAGTGAACAGATCTTCCTTTGTTTCTAGGTTTCCCAGGCTATACCTTGCAATGCATCCTGGATAAGCTTGCTCAACTCTAGTGTAGGAGTTTGCCGTTGGATTTCCATGGAGATGACTGAACCCTCCACCAGTTTTCTAGAGCTGAAATAGAAGTGGAGAGGGGTTGCCTTTTTTAGTCCTTTTGTTAACTTCATATTCTATAAACTAACTGCCATTGTGCCTCCTCCAGTTCTTTAAGAGTTGCAGCATTTTTTGCTGCTGCCGCTAACCCCTTCTTCCAGTCTTCTTGGTTAAAAACTTCATCCATTTTTACTGTTCCGGTTAGGTTGACATGCATGCACACTGGACTATTATTCCCGGTAGAGAGGTGCTACTTCATGCAGAGAATGCAACCGGATTTGGGCATGCAGAGTTCATTGTACAGAAATTATAAAACAAACAAAAATACTGACCGGCAGATGGAATGACTTATGATACAGGACTGTTGGTCAGGAGACCGGTCATGCAGGAATGAGAAATAATAAAAGTTTAGTTGCCTTTTGGGGCCTTCCTAGATACAGCAAACATTTACTTTTTGCTGAAGCCCTACTTCAAGGGTAATATTTTTTTTTGCTGATGTCAAGCTTTAGGGCTTGGATAAGCTAATGATGAGGGTCAGTTTAAGGGGTAATCTAAAGATTAAAGGTCATAATGGATGGGCACAAAGATTTTATGGTGTCCTTTACTTATTGCATGTTGGGGGAGCAATACCAAATTTATAAATGGCATGTCAAAACAACAAACTCCATGAATTGGTATAATGTTTTAATGTAAATTTCTTCTTGAGGGTACTTAATGTCTTCTCCTTTATTTAGGGAAGGCCTTTGATATCACCTACATACGTCTGAAGTTCCATACAAGCCGGCCGGAAAGCTTTACCCTATACAAGAGGACAAGAGAAGATGGCCCTTGGATCCCCTACCAATATTACAGTGGCTCCTGTGAAAACACTTACCATAAAAAAAACAAGGGCTTTATCCTTACTGGAGGAGATGAACAGCAGGCACTGTGCACTGACGAATTCAGCGACATCTCACCACTGACTGGAGGCAACGTGGCTTTTTCTACTCTGGAGGGCAGGCCGAGCGCCTACAACTTTGATAACAGCCCTGTATTACAGGTATGTGACCTAGCTGTAACTTTTTCAAAAATAAAAGTGTACCTATTTATTAAACAGCACATTTGGAGAAAAGATTTGTCTGTAAAACAAAGAAGCGTTTCTAAAACGTTGTTCTCAGGTGTTCCTTTTTAGAATAAATTTCCTGTGATGAATAGCATGCTATTTGTGTGCTGTTTTTATTCCAGGTATGTGACCTGGCTATATCTAACTTTTACATTTTACAACTTGAATGGCACAGTACAGGCTGTGAATAATACTTTGTTGAGTTTATAATGCTGTTGCTTCAAGACTTACGTGGGTGGTGTAAGAATGTATGGTTTTTCAACCTGCCAAGGATGTATTTGAATTTCGGGCTGTTTTTCAAGCAGTTCTAATTCTTATTGACTTGTCTCAGTTAATCAATTGTATAAACGTATTTTTTTGGGGGGGGGTTCATTTTGTATTTAAATTTTCTGGTAGCCTGTTAGAGGACCAAGAGAGCGTCTTTACCAGAAAATACCTTGCTACTATAGGAGGGAATGTGCCTGTAAAAAAAAAACAAAACAAAAAAAAAACACTTAAAGTCTAACTCCAGCATTTTTATTAGTGTTGTATAGATTTGTCTAAAACCACCACTCACATTTTCGAACACGTGATCCTACTTAAAGCATTCCTTTATCCTCGGGCCATCTGATATACAAATAGCAACTGGCTTCTGAGATCACCATCCATGCTCAATTCTTCTACCGGCTATGGCTCCATGATAATTATGATGGGTGGCCTAACGAATGCCAAAATGTAGGAGGCTGAGATAAGCTGCCAGTTAACGTGTTGCTTTCATTTCAGAGTACCACAATTTTTAGCACTCTTAGGGCCCTATTTTTTATAAAATGGAAATCCGACATTTCCTTAACTATACGTACCCTTGTGGGAATCTTCCAGGTATATATGTTTCAATGACAGTAATTTATTCCCACCAGGGATGGTTTGAGGGAATGTCAGATTCCACGTTTTATCAGGCCAACTGAGCTGTCTAATGTGCAATGTAATCAGCATTTTTATAGGTTTGCTTTGGCCACAGATGACTAAAATCAATGTACAGAAAACCGCTCCTAAACTGAGATTTATTTACTGAATTTTGGTCTTCCTTGGACTTATACTGTATTACTAAAACACAAGAATCTTATCTGCCTTCAGTGTTTCAGCCACTTCAAAACTTTTATTAAATACTCATCACATTGGTGTTGGTATGTTTTCCAACATGAGCATCCAACCTTCTAACTGCGTATTATTTTGTGTTGTCAAGGACTGGGTAACGGCCACAGACATCCGGGTTACTCTGAACAGGCTCAATACATTCGGAGATGAAGTGTTCAGTGATCCAAAGGTGCTGAAATCCTATTACTATGCTATCTCTGACTTTGCTGTAGGAGGCAGGTAAGCAACACACCTTCACAAACACATTTTTGACAAAGTATCCTAATATAATGGTGAATATTTTCATACGCATGGTGTTTTATTGCTCTAGATGCCTTTGTTTGCTCCTGGAGTCTTCTGTTTCAGTAGGTTATTTTAAAGTAGGGTCAGGGTGCTCTCTGTAGATTGATGTGGGTGGTCACAATACTATAACAAGGCATGTTGTCTAGCAGCAGCTTGAACTTCTCTTGTAGAAGCCGACCTCACTTCCTTCATCCAAAATGCCTGCATTCCTTCCATTGCCATTTACAGGCAGCTTGGCCAAATAGACTGTAGTATGCAGTTAAAATTTATATTTGTTCTGGTTATCCATGTAAGCTTTTGTTGTAAATGAAGCATCTATACTTTTCTTTACTCAACTTTGTGCTGGTCTAAAGTTCCATTATCTATAGAGGGAGTTTTGTTAGACCCTCCCTGTATATTAAGGTCAGCATGCATTGGATGTGGAGTAAAGAATAGGGTTATAAGGGGGTAATGATTGCAACCACATTAATGCAATACATTAATATTAAGAATTAACCATTATTTGCAGTTCAGCATTTACTTAGAAGCTTATTTAGAATATATATTTTGCAGCTAATATATATAGTTTGCAGCTAAAACATGCTTACAAACACAGCTGTACCAGGCTGATTTACTGCTGTGATTGGCTGAAAAGTTTTCTTTCATTGTGAATAGACCTTCCCCCTCCATCCTGCCTTTTTTTGGACCTCTAAGCCAACAATACCTGACCTAACCCATAAGGACACCCAAATGCAGCAATATTCAGTAATCCATATCATCAACCTAAAATCAACATTTCTTACTGACTGTAAGAAATGTTGCCTAGTCCCTGGTATAAGTCCCTATTTCTGTTCATATTTGCTCCTTTGACTGCCCTATAGAATGAGCATGTCATTGGCTAAAAGTTGACTCCAAAATAACTTAGGTTTAATATCCTCCAGTTCTTCGTGTTTCAATAGTTGTAAGTATATGTTGTGTGGGTCTTAAGATGCAACATGGACAGACACTGGAAGAGAACAGTCCTTTAAGTGCATGTTCCCAAGCAAGACCCTGGTATGCTCTCGGAAATTGTTCCATGAGTATACTACGAGTATGTACATGTGTACAACCAGAAGGGATGCAACTTTGGCTTCTAGTTCTCTGACATAGAACTGTTAATATATATTAATAATGCTTGTTGTGTAAGGTTGGGTTCACAAAGTTTTGCTGTGGTATGAAATGTGTGGGTCAATTTAAGAGCAGCCTTGAGTATGACCCTAAAAGGTTAACAAAAAAAAAGTCTAACAGCTGTATCTATATTGTTTTGTTAGCTATTTAATGTTGTTAAAGCTTATTTCCCTCCAATCAACCCTTGCATATAAGCAGTATTTCTGCATTTGTTCCAGCAGCCATTTCCAGCAACACACTGTGTATGGTTTTGTAGAATACTTGGTGACGTGAACAGTTTTGTTCTCTGTAGAACATTGTTAAGGAATCCAACATTCATAGGGTGGAGTTTTTATTGAACTCCTTTGTGTAACATTAACTTGGACCTTATATAATTTCTATCTCATTTTCAGGTGCAAGTGTAACGGCCATGCCAGCGAATGTGTGCGCAATGAATTTAGCAAGCTGGTTTGTAATTGCAAACACAATACATTTGGTGCTGACTGTGAAAAATGTTTACCCTTCTTTAATGACCGGCCCTGGAGAAGGGCAACTTCTGAGAGTGCCAACGAGTGCCTACGTGAGTAATCTGTTCTTTAAAGGTTCTCTTATGACAGTTTAAAAGTCCCAAATATATGATGCACATTTCTTATTAAGTAATAGAAAGTTTTCTTTTACCTTACCTGAATGATCCAAATCCTGCCTATCCAACTGCTGCCAATTCAGAAAGCAGTGGGCAGGACTAGGTGTATCTATGTGCTGAGTGACAAACTACAGGCATGAATTAGCAGTGATAATTTTCCTAGCCATACACCCCCGGCATTTCTATACACCTGTATTACAAGTAAGCAGAGCCTCCAGGAGTTTGACAACTCTGCCCTGAATCCAGGAGCAGTGCAGCATCATTGCTACCTACTCATGTTTCATGAGCTGCACTGGCAGGATAATTGGAAACCATATATGTTACTTTTATTTATCGGGGGATGCAGCTCCTCTTGGATAAATACCTTAACAAATGTGTAAAATATAGTATGTGTTTAGTTTTATTAATGTCTCCAGCGATGTCATGTCAATGATTTTTAGGTGTACTTTTTAATCAGCAATGTAATATACAAATCTTCTCTTTCTCCTTTTCATCATTAGCCTGCAACTGTAATGGTCGCTCCCAAGAGTGTTACTTTGACCCCGAACTGTACCGTTCCACCGGCCATGGTGGCCATTGTACTGGCTGCTCTGAAAATACAGATGGTCCAAACTGTGAGCGCTGCAGAGAGAACCATTATCGCCAGAACGATGATGAACCTTGCCTGGCCTGTAACTGCAACCCTGTTGGTATGTGGTTTTATCATGTTAAAAGCGGAATGAAATAAGGAAATTCATACCAAATGAATTAATGGTTTTTACTAAAATGTATTGAAGTGATAGGTAACTTCCTCCCTTGGGTTTTGTTAACTTTATGTGGTTAAATCTGCATATTTCTGTACTACAGATAAGCTCTAATATAAAATATTTCATTTAACAGCACAGATCAGAGCATTGCAGAACAAAGATGATGATAGAATAGATATCTCATTATTAGGGTGGTATTTCCTAAGTAATAGTATCCTCCATACTTTCTGCCAAATCCTGATCAGGCTAGCAAGGGGGTAGTTACATGACAACTAAGAGGGGGTCTCTTGGCAATCACCGTGGTCAAGATTGCCATATGACACGGCCCTAAATCCATGACCTGAAACTCGCCAGTCACAGTCAGTTATTTTTGAACTCCTAGCCTTAATACATTATTTTAGGTTAGTAACTAAAAGTCCTCTGAACACTGAGTCAGCATTATCCTGAAGGAGAGGTTAGTAGGGATAGACTCCATACTTACTCAATACATTAAGTTCTGTGTGAAAAAGGGTGGCACTGCAATGAGGTGAATGAGCAGCCATTGCCCCGGACTCGCTTTTTCACAGCATTGCAGGAAGTACGCATGAAGAACCAGAAATCTTCAAGTCTCAAAAATGGTAACCCAGGGGCTGAAGGGACAAGTACAATGTATATTATAATTATAATGTATAGTAAAGGCCCAGTATTCTCTATAAAAGTCTATACGTAAAACACAGATATGTAAACAAGAAATATTTTATATACTTTTGGTGTACCAATAGGCTACTTTCCCACATGTGATGTAGGTAAAAACACCCAGAGTTTACTTTTGTTCTAGGGAATGTAATATAAGAGAATGAGCTTCCATCATAGAAAAATTGCAGACCACATTCATGTTGATGTAATAGAGAGTGAAGTGAGCTCTGTTGGCTCAGTACACCTTTTTAATCCTCACAAATTAGTTCTATTGGTTTAGCCATTTGCTAACATCATGCCTTGTTTGGCTTTCTTGGCAAGCAGCTTGGCACTATTTTTTACGTTACAATACACATCAACAAACTGTACCATTTTATCATGTTCTCCCACGTCCTTTGTTTGTATAGGTGAGCCCTGCTTTCCGCCTCAATACTCAAGTTTATTTTCACATCCCCAACTATAAAGTCTCCCTCTGGGCCTGTAACAAATAAAATACCGTTCTGTAAACACTTGGGCTGAGTGGACGGTGTCAGGCTTTACACAGCCATGTAAATAAGCATTCTGCTGCATTGTAAACAAAAGAGACCGCACACTGTGATTATCTGCAGGGTTTCTCTATTGCAGGAAGATCATTCCAAGTTATCGGCAAATTCCTTTCTCTTTTTCTTGAACAGTGGCTTTGCAGCCACTGAAAGCAATCCCATTGATCTTTCTTTTTTTCTCTGTATTTTACTTCTCAACCATATAAATGCAAGAAATAACATTTTTTGGCAATTATAATTTATGTCCTCGTTTTGAAGTCATTTTGGGCAGAGTTATTTGTCATCATGAAACCCACTCCCATCCATGTATGCTTAGGATTTAAAGTGGAACTTCACTTTCAATTAGCAACCATTTTTTTTCCCCTGCTTGGAGAAAGAAGATAACATACCTCTGTGTTACAACCACCTTTTTTTTCATGGACTGTGTAGTCAGGTGACACCATTGGCTGTAAATTTTTGTTTGCTATCTTGCAACTCATCAGACTCGTCCATCCTTCCCTCCGCTCCTCTTCCGCTGCATCTCTTTGTAGTTCTCTACACTGCCTTCCATTTCACCTTAGAAACAAAATTCAAGCTCCTTTGCTTTGCCTTCAAATCCCTACACAGCTCTTTCCCCACTTACCTTTATGACCTGATAGAAAAATACTCCCCTAGCCGCTCTCTTTGCTCCTCCAATGACCTACTAATGACTTCCTCACTCATAACCTCATCACACGCATGGCTCCAAGACTTTTCTAGAGCTGCCCCAACTCTCTGGAATGGTCTTCCTCGTCCTATTCAGCTTGCTCCTACCTTCTGCTACTTTAAAAGAGCACTCAAAACCCATCTTTTTAAACTTGCCTACCTGTCTTCTTCTGTCTTTTAACCCTCACACATTCCCACTACTACATATCTCCCTTCCTATTGTGTGAGACTCCCACCTCCTAGATTGTAAGCTCTTCAGGTCGGGGTCCTCTCCTCTGTGTCACTGTCCGTCAGTTGCAACAACCTCTATTTAAAGGTCTGCGTAATATGTTGGCTGTATATAAATACTGTTTATTAATAATAATAGATGGACTGTTTTATTTATATTCCTTACCTGAAATGGCCAATTTCTACCCAAGTCAGAGTATGCGGTGGATTAGTCGCTGAGTCATGTCTGTAATTCCTATGGGAGGACTGGTGGATCCTTCCATTGTGTCGGCTTCACACAATGGAAGGATCACACAAAACATAATTTGAATCCTGTTTTGTCATTACTTATTTTTAGGTACTCATTGTTTATCCAGTATTTTGCAGTCTAGGAAATGGTATTAATTTTTTCAAAGTTAATAAACCCCCATGACAGCGTAATTGTGCCTGTTGTGGCTAAATGGCTGGTCCTCATTATACATAGGGCTCTATATAAAAAAGGGAGTCTGACATTCCCTCAAACTATCCTTGGTGGGAATCAATTTCTTTCATTGAAACACATGGACCTGAAAGATTCCTACGAGGGAAAATTAAGGATTTTACTGTTTGGGCCACTTTGGAAACGCTTGAACCCAAATTATAATTAGGAGCCTACATTTTCTGTTTGTTATCATATTGCTATTCATATTATATTTTAAAAACTACCTTTATTTTTCACAGGCTCTCTCAGTACCCAGTGTGATAACTTTGGACGGTGCAGCTGTAAGCCTGGAGTGATGGGCGAGAAGTGCGATCGGTGCCAGCCTGGTTTTCATTCACTCACTGAGGCTGGATGCAGGTAATTCTAAGAACAACTTTTCTTACCTTTTGTGTCTTTGAAAATACAAGTCCATTTATGAAGATGTTCTCCAAAATACTAAGGTTTCTTTTTTTTTGTCAACAGGCCGTGTGCTTGTAATCCCGCTGGAAGTACAGATGAGTGCAATGTGGAGACTGGACGCTGCAGCTGTAAAGATAATGTAGAAGGCTTCAACTGTGAAAGGTAACACAATGGGTGAAAACTAGTGTTTGTGCCAGTGGAAGTTGCCTTGTATAAATATTGCTGGGCACCCATTTGTCTATTTTGTGCAACCGTAAAGTGCATTTTTATGTATTACATATTTTAGGTGCAAGCCCGGGTTCTTCCACATGGATCCAGCAAATCCTCGAGGCTGTACCCCCTGCTTCTGCTATGGCCACTCTTCTGTCTGCAACAGTGCGGAAGGCTTCACGGTCACCACTATCACCTCCACATTTGAATCCGGTAATTATGTTCTACAGCCGCAAATTCTATCACCTTCTAAAATAGGCTGAACAGTTAATAAATACTTCCTGATTCCCCTAGCTACTGTTTCACAGTAACTACATTCTCTGTGCTTCTTCTAGCTGGAGATTCTTTTATTACACACCCTGCTATGTACACTATTAGCTTTTCCCTGAATTTTCCCACTTAAATTGCTCTTCAGATGCGCTGTATATGACAGATAGAAATCTTGGCCACAATATTGTGTAATGGTATTATTATTATGTCTGGCCGTGGAATACTGTTCCAAACAGGATAACACTTTACTACTGTTTGTATCAAATTATTGTATCACAGACAGAACCAAAAACAGTCTCTGTTCTTTCCTTAGTTCTGCAGAGCTGACACCCATCTGCCATGATCCTGACTTCCTGTTAGTCAGTTAGTTACAATGCAGACACAATAAAATGCTCATAAACCTGTATGAATAGAAGTGGTAGCTGCTGCTTTCAGGAAAGAGGCGGCCACACACGTATAGCCGTTGTTGGCTTGCGTGACTTTGAACTATCGAAGTCCATCATTTTCCTACAGATTTTTTTTTTCTTGCAAAATGTCAAGCTCTACAAGCATAGTAGTTTATTCTTCGATCTACTATGGCACACTTTGCATGTACAATTCAGAAGAATTCTGTTGACCTCGTTTTTCCAATGTTCGAAGTCATCAAGGGGTCAATTATATGAATTCCTTCCTCTTGGCTGCAGATAAAAGTTACAGTTTTGAATTGATTTTAATTAAATTTTTCCAAAGCAATCTTCTGTTTTAATAAATTTATAATATATGTAATATTTATTATCTGTATGTTTCAGACACAGATGGCTGGGTGGCACAACAAAGGGATGGTGCTGAGTACCCACTTACCTGGGTTTCCAAATCAAGTTCCCTGTCTGTTACCTCTGAAAGTTACTTCCCCATTTACTTTATTGCTCCTTGTAAGTAAAGCTAAATCTCTCATTATTTGTGGAATGTAAAATCTGTCTCCGTAATTAGGATTTGTTAACTGATTGTAAATTTGCCGATTAGGTTTTTTAAGTTTTCTTTTAAACATGCATTATAATGCGAAAAAGCAAGAAGTACTTTACAGAAAGCCATTAATACAAATTGATATAAATAATATAATGCAATACACACCATTTTAATGCCTGTGGTTGTCATGTACTGCACTTTCTTCTTTGGGTTACATCTAATGCATAATTGTCAAAACCCAGATAATAAATTGTGGCAAACGGAATATATCTGTGAGGTACTACATTAACATGTACCCGCTCCTTTTGGTGCAGTTACCAACCACTATGGTCTATTTTATTATCCACTGAGATAAACTTGCACAGCTGCTTGTCAAAGTCCTTTGAGCTGGGACCAAAAATGTGCTGTGTACTTTTTGTCAAGTTCTATCAAGAATTCATTTTCTGCCAATGAACAGAATATGAACTCTCCTTGGGACTGAATGAAGAATACAATGTGTTAGACTTGATCAGATGATTTAAAAAGTGGCTATGTGACTATCAGCAATATCTTTCTGGCTTAGTTACGGAAGGGCTTAAAAATAGTGATTGTGGGGGGGGGGGTTATGTATAAAGTGCAGTTAAACCTAAAATCTACATGTCCACATCTATGCCTATAAAGTGGTGACGGCACTTGGTCATTACATTCATGGTATATACTTTACAAGATTGTATCCCTGTAGATGAGTCCAGAAAACATTACAGAAGTACTGCAAATGTCTGTATACAGTGTAGCCTTTCGTAACTTAAAAACAACTATGGACCTCATTTGAAATAAACGGGTTATAGGATTCCTTATTTACAGACAATTTAAAGTGTTCCTTAAATTTATTTTCTTTTTTATATGCTTATATTTATAGTTGTTATATGCTTATAACAGCAAATTGCCTTTGTAACTGTAACATATGGTACTTTAGAATCTCTTGCTCTGCCCTTTAATAATGTGGTCTTAGCAAGCACACTCCCTGCTCTCTGAATAAGAAAGCAGAACATTATCTTCAGGAAATTAATACATTATGAATTCTGTTATCGTGAACATCTCCTGAACTCTGGTGTAACATTATTTGTAGTTGGCAGACAAATTATTATATGAAGCAAATGAAAAGCTATCCGGTTATCAGGATGTGGTTTATTTTAGAAAATGCTTGCAGGCCATTGTGGCAATGCAACTGTTATATGTTTTATTTGTTCTGACATCTAGTGGAAACACATGGATCAGTATGCACTAAAATGCTGAAAAATTTCATAAGGAAATATAGAAAGATATTGTAGATTACATAGTATATTAAATTAAAAAAAATCCTCAAAATACCTTCAAAATTTAGAACGATATGCAGCTCATAATAATATTGGAGCGACAACTTTGAAGGGACGGGATGCCAGTTTTCAGATATGAAAGCAGAAAGCAAAAGGTTTATGCTAATATATACAGAAAATAAAACAAGAAAAAAGGAGAAATGTTGGATCCTGACTTTGTTTTCCAGTTGCAAATATACATACATAGGCTGCATCCAAAATGCAATAGAAGCGATGTTGTGATGTAAAGCTCCTCATATTTCAAAATAAGACTACTAAAATAAAATAAAGTAGCATTTTTTTATTACTATTAATAGGACAATTTATAGCACTGCCAGGGGTGCTTGAGAAGTTGAAGCAATCGTAATAATAAAGAAGATATAACCATTTAAATAAAAGGTGAACTTTGAAAGCCTCCCGTGCATTAGTAACGTTTCCCCTAACCCCTGTCAAAAAAGTTATTTAATGGTGATATTCATTATATTATTTGACTGTATACATTACCAGAATATAGAATGTATCACCATAATGGCCGTGTAAGCAATAAACTTTAAAAAAACAAGCTTCAATCTGTATATTGCCTTAAAAAAGCTGATTGGCCGACAAGTTGTGCATTATTCTTCATAAATTCCTAGACATAGCCATAGATGTTTTCACGTACAAAACTCTAATATTGCTTTAAACTTTTCAACCATTGAACTTCTGGCTGTTTTTTCCACTTTATTTCAGCAAAGTTCCTTGGCAAGCAAGGCCTAAGTTATGGTCAGAATCTGACATTCAGTTTCCGTGTGGAAAGGAGGGATACTCGGCTTTCTGCGGAGGATCTCGTGCTGGAGGGTGCTGGTCTCAGGGTCTCTGTACCCCTCATTGCTCAGGGCAACTCCTATCCCAGTGAAAGCTCCCTGCAATATGTTTTCAGGTAAGACAGCTGTATATTCTCCAGTCATTGTCCTCTGATGTATGGGGAGAGACATACCTCCTTTAAAAACCCGTACTTTATGGCCTGTAAGTGTTTATATTTCAGTGACAGTGTTTACAAGCAGACATGTATTAACGCATTCCTTCCTAGAGATCTGGAATTAAAAGATGAGCATTAATTGCAGATTTTAAACAGAGAAAGGAGAGACAAATATGCTGTGAGGTTGTCTTAGTCTCTACAAAGGATGGGGTTTTACTTTCTGTTGCTTCTTTCACTAGAGTGAAATAATGAATTTAATTTATCAAGTACCTCTTAAAAAGATGCCGAGACAGGCGGATCCAGGGCCGAAATTACTCAAAAGACCCGAAATCCTTAAGAATCTCCTGAACTTTTTTGAACTTTCATTTTCCTCAAATAAATGTACAATATGGGCATATCTCTGCAATCATCTATCTTTCAGCCAAACCCAGCTACATTTATCTAACAGAATGCCCTGTCACTGAAACATGTGCTTCTATAGTGCAAAGGATCAAATACATTTGATTTACAATGTCTGGAAATGTTTAACATATTACAACTCATCCCTGCATTTCTGCATCTCTCTGGCCAAGTAACGTGGTAAGAAATGGAACTTGTTAATAATTTACCTATTACTATGTGTTCCTGTTGGAAATGCTGTCAGGCTGGCTTTTTAGAGACCATTTGAAGCTTTCTCCATGATGCTGCACCACAGTGCAAGCTTGTCCACAATGACTTTTTTTTACAGAGTTTTTAAAAAGCTTTCTTTGTGGGAAGCTGAAAATCCACAGCAGGTGTTCACCCCCTTCCTATTGGGTTAAAGATAGAAGTTTTAGGTACTCAACATTCCTCACTCCTAAACAATAGATACCTGGCTGTCTCTGGCTTCATTGCTGTGTCTGACCTGGCACAAGTGGTGGGGCTATTGGAACAGAAGGCAGGCATGTTTCCTTTATGTAGACTAACTGCTGCTGCTTTTCAGGTGAAAAGGTTTCCTTTAAGATGACTCATAAAAGTTAGAAGAAAACAATCATACATTTTTTTAACTTTCATGTGAATATTAAAAACAGGCTCCAAAATACAGACATATTCACCATTGTGTGTTTCAGTGTGGTAATTTAGTAGGGATGGAGAACTATTGCACATCACAATGACTGTTCAAGTTATACTGTTGCATTTTACCAGTTCTTAGGTGTGGTGGCTGCATTAGTATTTCAATATTTTATTGAAGAAGGGATATATTAAAACAAGAAGTAAACATAATAGACAATAAACATAACTGATCGAAGTGAAACATATACATATATAGTAGAGACAACCTCTATCTGCTTTGATTTTTATATTAGTCTATAAAAAGGTAGATGAGATTATATATATATATATATATATATATATATATATAAACTTCCTTATATAAAAGTGTGAACATATATGTGATAAAAAATGCTTTTATAATGGTATATTTCAGAGACCAACAGGGACCAATTAAAAGACAAATATTGTTAGGATTTAATTATACTTTACCTTTTATGATCAGTTCTAGGACATTGTGAGCTGTTTTTTCTTGGAAGTCCTGCCATGGATATCTTTACAGTATTTCACATATTCAATATATCCGTTTTCATAGAGAGCAGTATGTCTCGTTGCAGTTGATTTCAGAGGTCTCTGCTCTTTGACAGTCCTTTGCACTCCCATAGAGGTTAATAAATTGAGAATGAATGCAACCAAAATCCCTCCTCCTGGGTTTATGCAAGATATTTTAGTTTTTGTAAACTCCTGTACTCAGTTGCCATATCTTTTTTTCAGGTTACATGAAGCTACAGACTATCCATGGAGACCATCTGTATCACCATTTGAATTCCAGAAAATGCTGCAAAATCTGACTGCCATCAAAATCCGAGGAACATACAGTGAAAGAAGTAATATAAAAAAATCTATTCTTACAGCTGTAATCTATTGTCTCAAACATAGCCAGTCTCCTAATGTTGGAGCAGATATTTGTTTTTAACTGTTAGATATTTTGTACAATTTTATAAAGGAAGGATTTGGAGAAATGTTTTTTTACTTTGCAAAGTGCAGCAAATGCTAAAAACTAGGGATCCTATTAGCCTACTTTATTGGCTTTGTAAAGGTCTTGAACAATGCTGTCCCTTAAAGTACCATGTCTTTATATGCCAGTGAAATGTAGATTATTCATAGCTACATGTCTAGCTCAATTTTTCACAATATTGAAATGGACTCCATTGCTGTGTGTTTGATAAGTGAGATCCTTGTGGTAAAAGCTGCCGGCTTTAAAGACCGGGCTTCAGTCCTCCTTTATGTAGTTATCATGTATTGTTCATCTGTGAAAGAATGGACAGCCGTGTAAAGTGGATTTTAAATGCACTACTTAAGGATCGGGCAACCTGCAGCTCTTGGCTATTGTTGATCTTATATTACTTGCCAAGCGTGCTGCAAGTTATTCAGTGACAGCAGCTGGACAGCGCTTGGTTGCTAAGCCCGCAGAAGTAACTCCACAACTTTATTTGGGAATTTCTACTGCTTGAACTTTTGATTATTATTCCATTTTGTCCTCAGCTACAAGGTTATTAACCTTTTTTATTTGTTCTTATGTGTAGGTGCTGGTTTTCTGGAGGAGGTGACCATGGTAACTGCACAACCCGGTTTTGGTGATTCGGCACCTTGGGTGGAGGTTTGCAGCTGTCCTGTTGGATATAACGGGCAATTCTGTGAAAGCTGTGCTCCTGGCTACCGACGAGAGAACCCCAACCTTGGTCCCTACAGTCCCTGTGTGCTTTGTACATGTAATAGCCACAGTGACAATTGTGATCCTGAGACAGGTAAGACAGACCAACAAATAATTTTAAAAGATGGTGTTGCTGTGGAGATGCAAAGATGGTGATGGTGTTTGTGAACAGATGCAATGTTTTATGGGATCACAGCTCCTTGAGCAAACATTTTGCAACAGGTTGTGGAATCTCTGGGTTTACTATAACAAGCTTATACTATGTCTATGTGCCAAGGGCAATATAAAAGTAAAGTCCCTCAATGCTTAAATGTTGCTAGAACATTGTTGTCTGTCCTTTCCTGTCCTGTCCTGTTCTTTAATATTTTCATTGTAAAGAAAAGTCTAAACATAAAATTTGAAGGGCCTTAAAAGCCTCCTTCGGTATAATTATTAACAACATAGCAACCTAGATTGGCTGGCTAAGTGATGTCCGCTGCCTGAAAAAAAAATGCCACGTTGTATGACCAGGGCAAAGTTGGCTATCATCAGGTCAAGAAACCGTCCATCGTCTGGTGTTTGCTAACATTTTAAGAAGTAAAACTTCTTTTCTTTAGACTTTGTTGGCCCACTACATTGGTGTACATTCTTTGTAATCTGTTTTTATTTGGTACAAACATGGATGTTAATCTCAACGAAGTTCTAGTTGCCACCACCAAAACTGAATAATTTTAAGACCGGTTGAGAACTCATTATCATATGGTAAGATTTAAATTTTGTATGTTCTTTTCATCTCACATCAGGTGTGTGTGACTGCCAGCATAACACAGCAGGTGGGCACTGTGAAAAGTGCAGTGAAGGGTTCTATGGAGACAGTACTGTTGGATCTAGCTCTGACTGCCAGCCATGTCCCTGCCCTGGAGGATCCAGCTGTGCAGTTGTACCCCGTACCAAGGAGGTAGTCTGTACCAACTGTCCATTGGGAACAACAGGTGGGTTGTATATAATATACACAATATATTTACAGGCCTTTCCTAGTGTATTTGTGCAACACCTAATATCCTCCACAAATTTATAATAGTCTTCTTTTATTGTATACCCATGGTGTTCTCTTAAGTTCTGAAATCTTGTTACATTACATGTGCTCATTAGCTGTGGTGCTCTGTATGCATCATTAATGCGGGACAGTTAATGCACTTTCATTTACAGGTGTTAAAGTTTTGGTGTATAAAGCAAGTTTTAGAAAAAGATCATCAATTTTTATTTTATTTTCACTTCTTCATTGTCCACAGGTAAAAGATGTGAGCTTTGTGACGATGGATATTTTGGTGACCCACTGGGTGAGAATGGAGCCCCCTGGCCCTGCCGTGCGTGTGAATGTAGCAATAATATTGATCCAAATGCCGTGGGGAAGTGTGATCGATTGACTGGAGAGTGTTTGAAATGTATTTACAACACAGCTGGATTCTACTGTGATCGCTGCAGAGATGGATTCTTTGGTAACCCATTGGGACCAACCCCAGACCAGAAATGCAAAGGTGAGACTTGTGCACTGTAGTATTTGTGGGATTGTTTAAAAACTCCATTTTATTTTTTTTAATTTTTGAATAGAGCAAGACCAGATTTTATCCTTCCATGTTGGGTTTCCCATGTCCACTTTCACAACCACCGCCTTGGTGTTGCAACACTGTATACACACACACACACACACACACACACTTCTCCAGTGGATTGGCTGGCTATCCTTGGCAACTTACTTGCAAAACTTATCCCTTACTGCTTTACAGAAGCAACAGGGGTGTTGGCACAACATTTACAATACTGTAAGGCTAGGTTCTTTTGCATTTTTTGACCTTCTTCTTTGCAGCCTTGAACACATGTGATAGCTTGGTGGGCCATCCCATTGGGGTTGTAAATGTGGATGTATAAGTGATAAAATTATCAGCGTATAAAGAGCATGTGGCCCTGGTACTGGTAACCAGTTGAATGGAAAGGCAGCACACTAGTTAGAATTTTTCTTTTTTTTTTAGTATTCAAGTATTTTATTTTTTTTTTTTCAAGTATTCTATTTGAAAAGTTGCAATATAATTTTTTTGTACATATAATGGATCTCTTACCCTTACTTTGCAGCCTGCAGTTGTAATTCCTATGGCACAGTAAAGAGCCAGAATACATGTAACCAGGTGACCGGCCAGTGTGAGTGCCTCCCATATGTAACGGAGAGAGACTGTTCAGCTTGTGAGCCCGGATACTACAACCTCCAGAGTGGTCAAGGCTGTGAGAAGTGAGCGCTCTGCAATGCTTTTTTTTACTTTTATTTTTATTGTCTTGTCTATAATCTATCATTCTCTGTATGCACTTAAAATCCTTACCCAACAATTTTTAATACATTGTCACCCAAGCCACAGAGTTTTCATGTTGTTTAGAGTGGTACTGGTAAATGAATGAAAACTGTGCATGCAGTGGACTTCATGTGGTTAGTCTTGACATAATACCATAGTATCTAAAACAGGTTTGCTGTGGGTAGTAAGGAGAGCCCAATAAGGTTGGCACATACTGGATTTTTTTATAATAAGTGAACACTTACTGTATTTAAACAGTCATACTCACGTTAAATATTTTTCAGAATACATTTAACTTTCAGGATCTATTTATATACTGTATTCCTTTGCTCGTTCTGCTATATTTGAGAGCAGTCAGTTACGATTGCAACACAGGTGTGCTTGATATGTTTGAAACCTTTTTGCCTAGATCACACTGTCTGCTACTACTGATTATTACTGCAGAGAGGCTTTTGAATTCAGTCAATTATGTTTTTGTTTTTAGATGCGAGTGCCATGCCCTGGGGTCTACAAATGGCCAGTGTGACATTCGTACCGGGCAGTGTGAGTGCCAGCCTGGCATCAGTGGACAACGCTGCCAGCAATGCGAACCAAACCACTTTGGCTTTGGGCCAGAAGGATGCAAACGTGAGTGTGTTTGATCCAAACGCAAAAAGTTGTTATCCTTGGTATATGTGTAGCCAGTCTATCACATACAATTCTCACATTTTGTAATTTAGTAAAGGATCTTTTGTTTAATTTTCTTGCACAGCGTGTGACTGTGATCCAGAGGGCTCCCTTACACTGCAGTGTAAAGAGGATGGGCGCTGCCAGTGCAAAGATGGTTTTGTAGGACTGCGCTGTGACCAATGTGAGGAGAATTACTTCTACAATCGCTCAGGTCCTGGCTGTCAAGAGTGTCCCGCCTGCTACCGCTTGGTTAAAGACAAGGTAATTCACCTATCTGTAGCATATTGATTTGTCATTCTCTATTGCAGTGCCATGATTCCAGCATGATGATTAGTATTGAGTACTATTGAGTAATTTTAGGTGACCTGCTTGATTTGTGTATTACTTCCTTAATGATGTATAGATTACATTGTCACCAGTGGTTCAGCACAACAACTACTGCTTTAGGAAGCAGCTTAGCATTGATGGCGTTGGTAGGTTCTCTTATAACATTTGTATTTAATAAGGTTATTGTCCTAATGCATTCTGGAATATAAAAAGTTTGGTGACTGCTCACTAATGTGTAAGTTGAAATGTACCGTATTTTTCGGCGTATAAGACAATTTTAAAGGAGGAAAATCTAGAAAAAAAAGATTCTGAAAGATTATTCCCCTTCTGATTACTCATGTGCCAATTTATCCCCTTCTGATCACTCTGTGCCAATTTATCCTCTTCTGATCACTCTGTGCCAATTTATCCCCTTCTGATCACCCTGTGCCAATTTATCCTCTTCTGATCACTCTGTGCCAATTTATCCCCTTCTGATCACATCACTCTGTGCCAATGTATCCCCTTCTGATCACTGATCGCGGGGGCACGTGTGCCGGCTTCTCCTCGCTCGGAGGAGGAGGATGGTGGGGGCACGTGTGCCGGCTTCTCCTCGCTCGGAGGAGGAGGAGACACGCGCTGCAGCCAGGAGGAGAGGAGAGAAGAAGCACGCGGGATCGCGGTATCTGGTGAGTATGATATTTTAATTATTTTTAAAAACTGTGTTCGCTGTATAAGACGCACCCACTTTTCCCCCCCAGTTTTGGGGGAGAAAAAGTGCGTCTTATACGCCGAAAAATACGGTACCTAATACCTGGAGGTCATGAAACTTTCTCATTATATTTATCTGTTTGTCCAGAGTTTATTTTTTGAAATCGATTAGTGGACTGGGATCACGAGTTAGTAATTTTTGTAAAGCCAATCAGATTTTTTTCTCCTTTTTTGTGGCTCATTAGGTGATGGAACAGCGGGAAAAACTGCAGAAATTGGAGGAGCTCCTGAAGAACCTGGGGACAGGAGATGAAACCGTCACTGATCAGGGCTTTGAAGAGCGACTTAGAGAGGCTGAAAAGGCAGTCAATGACCTCCTTATTGATGCCCAAGGCAGTAAAAGTACAGTAGCATTTATCATGTAGTTTTCTAAGGAAACTTCTGCCTTTTTTTAAAACTCCCAATAATATGAGGATGTTTCTTTTTAGATGTAGATCATGGAATGCTGGACCGTCTGGCAGAGATAAATGCTACACTAAGTTCTCAGCTGGGACGTCTGCAAAACATCAGAGATATGATTCGGGACACTGACAAACAGGCACAGGAAGCCCGAGATCGTGTGGAAAGCACAGAGCTCATCATTGACTCTGCAAGAGATCAGCTAGAGAAAGCCAAGTTGGCCATTGCTAATGTGGTAAGAACCAGAGGAGATCTATGTGAAGATAGGAATCCTTAGCCTGGCTGTAAATGATCTCAGGAGTATTATTCCTACTACGGTTCTATTCTTTTGCTGAGGGTAGTCTAGCTATATATATATAATATATAAAGCTATATTAAGGAATGCTCTTTCCATTATTTATTTTTATTTCATTACCATGTTTTATGTTGCATTAAAAAATTTGGGGAGATAATAATTGTAATCTAGTCATAAATTGTTGAGTAGTTTGCAAAAAAAACTTCTGCATGCACCATTAATAAATCGGTAACTTTATTAAGACTGGATAATGTAAAAGCCTCTCTCCAACCAAGTTTTTTGTTGTGGATACAGAGAGGTTCATTTAACTTTTTGTATCTCCCAATGGGAATATGTACCCTCACTCCCTGTCCCTGCAATCCCATAGAAAAATAGGGGGGGGGATTAGGTTGTTACTAGGACAGGAAGGGAAGGCACAAGGGATAGTAAAAAACAGAAATTCTAAACCCTATACATTTCTTTTTTTTAGTCCATCACTCCACCGGAGTCAACTGGTGATTCTAATAATATGACACTGCTGGCGGAGGAAGCAAGGAAACTGGCTGAAAGGTAAAAGAGGCATATCAAGCGTGAAACTAAAGCAGGAAAAATTATGCTGTTAATTTGTTCAGTGATTTATTCCCTAACCTCGGACGAGTGCTAAGGCTTATATGCATAAACAGGCCCGCATAGCTGTATCTACAGAACATCCATGAGTAGCTTTAAGGTCAAGCTGAAGGACATTTTGCCCATTACTTTTTTAATATACATACCATTCAAAAGTTTTTTCCCCTATTAACCCTTTGGTTTGATCTTACCAGGCACACACAGGAAGCACGGGAGATTGAGAAGGCTGCTAAGGAAGCCAATGAAACAGCAAATGAAGCCTACCGCCTGTTACTAAAGATTTTGGCTGCAGAGAACCAGACTACAGCTGATATTGAAGAACTGAATAAGAAGTGAGTTCTACCATCTATAAAATGTTACATACAATAAGAGTGCTGTATTGCCTCTGCCAAGTGTTTAGGACTGTTCTTTTGTACTAAAGGAACCTCTTATGTAAAACTTTTTCCTGTTCTCCCCAGGTACAATCAGGCCAAGGATCTGGCTCGGGAGTTGGAGAAACAGGCCACCAAAGTACATGCAGAGGCTGAAGAAGCAGGGAATCGGGCACTGCAGATCTATGCCAACCTCACCAGCATTCCTCCAATCGATACCACAGCATTACAGGTAAATGCCATTCTGAGGAAATGGCCAGTCTGTGTACTGTCAATATGTGTGTTAAATTCTAATAATAAACAAGATACCATGAAGCAACACATTGTGCAGCATATCGTGCCCACACCATATAGTGCATGAAACACAAATTGTACTTAGGTCTGCATTAATAATATAGAAAAAAATGGTAAATTTCCACAATGTTCAATTTTAAGTAGACACTCTTTCATGTGGGCTTGTCCTAAGAGAAATACAGACAACTGTCATTGCTATTTTACTAGGTTATACTTTACAGGGTTGTTGTTAGGTCTTGGCATTCTTAAACCTTTGCTTGTAAAAATAATGTAGCACTGTACTATATGCAATAATATATTGTGTGGCATTGCTTTTTTGTGCCACTTTCTGTATATGAACATTGTGCAGTTTTTATTCATTTTTTTTTTTGCTTATAATGTCTGTGTTTGCCAGCATTATAATAAATTGGGGTTAATATTGGACGTTGTATAGCAGTGTACAGTAGGTTAATGATTATGAAGTCTTGGGCAGGTGCTGTGGGAATGCACACAAATAGGTTTTGTAATGTTGCTTTTTTCAAAGATGAATGAATACGGGTTACTTAGAGGTAAGTTAATGAATTAATGATTAGTCTCTGAATTGTAGTCTGGAAAATTGCAGCCACCGAGTATGCTACAGGGGGTCATGTGATACTCCTCCCAATACCCAGATGTTATCCAGATCCAGCAAAGGTTTAGTTCATAATTTACTCCACTGTCCTTTGATCTGTAGAGAATAGATAGAAGGAAGTGAATGTAGTCATTATGTCTGTTTTCTCAGGAATTTGTACTGACAAAATAAAATCAGATGTGCAGGTTTCACAGCCCATATATATTGCAATAATAGCTTACAAATCATAACATTTCTTTGTGAAGTAATGTATTTTTATGGGGGCACTACACACACTGTGATCTGCAGGCAAGTGTGCAGTGTTATTATACATTCCCCATAAGTCTTCGTCATTAGACTGCAGTTTCCATACAGCACGCAGCACAGGATATACATGGAGAAACTGCTCATAGAGGGGATCAAGATCAGTAACACACTGGTGAATCAACTTTAGTACTTCTTGAATTATGTTATTAGTGGTAGGAACATGTGCCAGGTCATTTGAGATGTACTACTTAGGGTTTTTTTTCAACTATGTTGGTTAGCACAGTGATTGGTAGGATGTGTTTTCTACAGTAATCTACTATCTACTGAAATAATGAAAGCCCTACAAGGTCAGGCTGTTTTAGTCTAGTCCTGGAAAGCAACAAGATTCCTCTTTTTACGTGAAAAAAACTACATATGGTAATTTTTTTATTTTCCACTTTGCAGAATGAAGCTGGAAAAATTCAGAAAGAGGCCGAAGAACTGGATGCACTGATTGATAGGAAAATGAGAGATTACGAGGATTTACGTGATGACATGAGGGGTCGGGAGGCCGAAGTTAAACGTTTGCTTGATAAAGGCAAAAGTGAACAACAGGTAAGTCCATTTCCTATTTTTTTTTCCTTCTTTTCTGGGTTACATGTTGTTACATGTCCTACACACGCTTATTTTTAACTGGCCACCAAAAAGGGTTTTTACTTTGGCAGGGGTATTAAAGAGAAAAAGGCAGCATATTTTCTTTTTACACCAGAAATATTTCATACAGTGGGATGTACAAAGTCAATTTCCTAGAAAGCAGACAAACATTCCCTCTGTAATATCTCCACCTGCTTTAAGTCTTGACACACGAATTGTCCTGAAGCTTTTCTATTTATACAGCATTGCATGTTATGGTATGTGGGAATGTTAGTCAGGAATGTTGTTCTATTTTCACATATAAATGCAAGTATATTTTTTTCTAAAGAGTGATTTAAGAAGTGATCCCTAATTTTAGAATATTTCTTTCTTTTCTCAGAAAACAATAAATGCCCCCACATGTTTTGCTAATTATCGAGAGCTGGCATAGTCACAAGTTTGTTTATACTGAGTAGGGCAACTGTGACTTTTTTTTTATGCCCTTGAGCCCAGCAGGCATAAAGTAGACTGAAACATTAACATAGGCCTATGGTAATCGTCTTCATAGAATGTAGAAAAAGTTATAGTAGGGCTTAAATATTTACAGAAAATACTGTTCCCATGTCCTTTTATTGCTGGTTACATACCTTATTGCCTAGGCATTTGGTCGTGTAGCATTTACTGAAGGAAAGTATCTTCAGAGTTAAACCCAGAATTTTGTTAACCTCCCTAGCGCTAATGCCGAATGTGGCTCGGGGTGAAATATCCATACCAAAAGCGGTAACCCCGAACCACACTCGGGATTACCACCAGGGAGTTTAAACAGCTTACCTGGTAACCGGTGCCAGCGGCGTCCTTCAACGATGCCACTTTTACATTTAAAAATACTTAATATGCATACCACTAGGGAGGTTAATCTGGGCAGGATGAAATTGTAGGCGGGTGGCAGCCCCTGTATTGTGACGCAACTCTTCAGCAACCATCCTAAAACAGCCGGGTGGTGAGCCCGGCTTTAAGAGGCTGGGGAGAACACTGACGTTCAGAAGAGTAACTTGCATGCACAAGTGGAGCGTTTATTGCAAAAATGAGAGATTCCCATCTGTGAAGAGCCTGCCTGCCTGCCAGCATTTTTCCCATTATAGATATAGATAGATTATAGATATAGCTCCACTTTTGAGATTTATGGGTTTTGGTTGAATACATTATTTTCTACCTGCTTTATTATGCTATTTCTTTAACCTTCTTTAAACCATGTGAAGGAGATGTTAATTTATCTGTTCAGCTTTCCATTTGTTTGTACATGTTCCCAGGATGTTTTGTAACATGTTTGTCCCTTGTCTCTTTAGACTGCTGATCAGTTACTTGCTCGAGCAGATGCTGCAAAATCCCAAGCTGAGGAGGCAGCTAAGAAGGGTCGTACCACACTGCAGGAAGCCAACGACATACTAAACAACTTGAGAGGTTAGGAAGTATTTTTCTCTAGCTTATGATGTTCCTGTTCTCTATTTGGTGCCATTTGATATAACCTTGCTTCTCCAACTCAGACTTTGACAAGCGAGTAAATGACAACAAGACAGCAGCCGAAGCAGCTCTGCGGAGGATCCCTGCCATTAACCAGATCATTGCTGAAGCCAACAATAAGACTCGCCAAGCTGAAAGCGCACTGGGCAATGCCAATGCTGATGCCAGAGGAGCCAAGAGTAAAGCAGAGGAGGCAGAGAAGATTGCAAATGCTGTCCAGAAGGTATGAGCCAGGTCTCTTACATTTCACTATAATCAAGAGATCTTTCCAAAAGCAAAACAGAGTGAGCAACAGCTTTGCCTTTCAGTATCTAGAAATAAAGATGCAGCGAAAGCCCCACCAAGTGGCTGACAGGGCTTGCTGTTCCACTGGAGCTGGATTGCTGGAAACTAACCAAAACTAATATGATGTTTAGTGTAGTGTAAGTGCATGAAACAGACTGCACTATATTCTAATAGTAGTCTACATTACCCATTTTGATTTGTTATGTCAGTTTTATGTGCTGGACCATTTACCTGCTGTATAAATATCATAGCCCCGTTTATTCCCTGTTGCCTTTCCAGCAGAGATTTTTTTTATACTTGAAAGTGTCCAGATTACTGGACAGTCAAAGAATATAAATATGAAATGAGTTGTTTCTGCTGTAATGTACTGTATATACTCCATTATAAGTAGAAATGATCTCGGTTTATTCTCAGGTCATACCACTAGATGATGCTTTATCCTCATGTAAAGTGTATAACATACTTTTGCCATCTGCAACATTTTTAGTTTGCTACGCACTTTACATGAAGACACATCAGCATCTATCGGTGACTAACAATATTAATAAAATTCTGAAATGCTGTCTCCTGCTACCTAAAGACATTGGCTCATGATTATCTAATCTTTAGCTTCTCTTTTATGTGCAAAATGTCCTTTTATTACATTTAGGACAAGTTGCATCTTACCCATTTACAGGCAATTATATAATATCACATAGTGAAGCACCTAATAAATAGAAGGTAGCTTTATCGGTGTATCTGCGTCCCATGTTTCTTCCACCTGTGTTTTCTGTTTTGTGAGATAAAAGCGACTCATTATCCTGACATTGCACAAATCTGTTCCGCTGAGTATTTCTAAGAAATTTCAAGCTCTCCTATCTAGTTATTATCAGCTTAGGATCTGTTTTCTGTTCCTTCCAGTCAAAGCAGAAAAACAGCACATCTAATTGTAAGCTGGCAGGGAAAGCCTTAGGATAATAAGCCTAGCAGGCTATCTGCAGAATAAATACACAATAATAAGAGCGTTCAGCCTGGGTGAGGTAGCCCTGCACTTAACCATAAACATGAGCTCATCAAGGAGACAGTCTGCAAGCTGAGTGGCTGAATTTTTTGCGATTAGTTGGCAATTTTATTCCTCTGAATTGCTTTATATATTTCATAAATGCGTGTACTAGCAAATATGCATCTAGTCATTGAAGACTATGACATTTGTAAAACCAAATAGTTCAAATAATATGGTGATCATACAAATAATATCATATAGATCCCCCTGGCAGGGACAGAGACAGGTTACTCAGCCTTTTTCTACAAAATTAAAGATACATATACACTTTGTAAATACATCATAGGCAGTTTGCTTAAAGGGAACCTTTCCTGAAGAAACATGGTGGCTGCCATTTCAATTGAAATCTGCAAATGCCAATTTAATGGCTGTAATGCTGATTCTCTTACCTCAGTGCTTTGAGTCATTCACCCAGGACAAGTATGCACATATGGAGTTGTGACTTTCCTAAATTGCATACTTCCAGGTAATTGACTTTTTAAGTTCTGAAGAACAAGAATAATATGCAACTGGCCTTTTAAAGGTCAACAATGGCAGCTCCTAATTGTGATTTATATACATCATTGATTGTATTTTTGTTGCAATTTCTTTGTTTTTCTTTAACCTTTCTTTTTTTTTTAGAATGCTGCTGCAGCCAAAGCAGATGCGGACAAGACTTACAAGGATGTGACGGATTTGGACGGAGAGCTGCAAGACATGTTGCGTCAGCTGGAAGATGCTGAGACCCAGCTAAAGAAAAAGCAATCTGAAGCAGACAATGACATGATGATGGCTAATATGGTGAGCTTTAGAAGATAAACAATGAATGGGAAGCTTTGCATTGCTTATAGCCTATTAGTTTATATTGACTTTTGTTTTTCCCTAGGCCACTGATGCAGCAGAAGAAGCTGAGCAAAATGCCAGGAAAGCAAAACAGTCAGTGAACAGTGTTCTCACAACAATTAATGATCTGCTCAACCAGCTTGGTAACTAATTGTTTAATTGTAACTGAGAGTTTTATGTGTGTACTTTGGCATGTAATGAATATAGAGAACAACACTTTTATAAATTCAACCTGCTTTGCTTTGTTTGTGCTTCACTGTAATCTATGCTATAGCTGAGGGACTTCTAGAGAACCAGCTGAGTGAACCTAGAGGTGCAGATAATGGCAAACTCTGTTAGGTCTTAGATGGGGGATGCAAGCTTTCTGCCATCATAGCAGCCACCTCCTATTAACCATTGGAAAGTGGGAAGCATAGTGTTTTTTAGTGATTTTAAAATTCTTCATTTTGTTTCTTTGAATAATAGGTAAGCTGGATTCCGTGGATGTATCAAAGCTCAATGAGCTGGAAAGGACATTGGAGGAAGCCAAGTCCCAGCTCCGCAACAGCGATCTAGACCGCAAGGTGGCACAGCTAGAGGAGTCTGCGCGAGTGCAAGATGCAGCAATACTCTCCTACCAGCAAGATATCGAACAGATCCTCAAAGACATCGATAACCTTGAGGACATTAAAAACACATTGCCTCCTGGCTGCTACAACACTCCCATCATCGAGAAGCCTTAAAGCCTCTGGGAAGAAAGGAAGGAGCTTAGCCACACTTCCTTCCTTACCAACCTTCATGTTTTTGGCTGTGAAGTGCCTTATTACTCACCAACCCCAGACTTTCTGCCCTACACACCATTCACTCTGCGCCCTCCAAAATATTGAACTGTATGGGGGCCATAATTGGAAATATATTACTTCACCTGAACTGTATACCGTACCACAGCTGTTAGTAAAGATCCAGCACCACTTACATAAGATCCATTGAATCTAACAGTTTTTTGCCCTGGACAGCAAAACTTAAAAAAACTGGGACCCCTGATGGGTTTCATTCAAAGGTTTAGTTGTAAAAGTTTGGATTGAAGCATTTATGCATCAGTCTCACTTTTTATGCAACATATTTCCTAAAGAGAGGGTTTCAAATTGTAAATGTTTTTTTCTTTTAATACCCTTAATGGAAACAAAAGGAAAGCTTTTCCATAGAGGGTAGACAAACAAAACTATAAATAGATAAAATTACATTATAACATCATGTACAACAATATGTCATGATACTGGATAAGAAAGGGGATAAAGATGACAAATGTTCATTTGTATACCACTATCCTATTGGAAAGTTACTATGATAAAAATAAATGTGTGTATAGGCATATTTGGGGTACACACTGAGCACATATACATATTATTCCCTTTTATTTTCCATACTAAAATGGAAACAGACTTCCCTAAAACAGTTTAACCATTGCAGGTATGATGGGTTCACAATTAATATACAGATACGATATACGTGCCAATGTTTACATCCAATGTTTCATGTCACAGTATGTACATATGGCAGCCTATAAACATAAATAAATGTATGTTGTACAGACCTAAAATAGAGGTCCTGCCATATAATGGGTTTATTGCTATGGATTCTATTCCTTGACAGCCTAAAGGAAAGAAAAGAATCCTCTCTTACGCTTGCCCACCATTGTAATGATGTCATCAGCAGGTCCGTTCTGGTTGTAGGGGTTTAGCTGGGCACACACCCCAACCTCCCCGCATTCTTTACTCACTGAACTCTTACGTATGGGATGGGGCTGAGCCATGAGCTAACTGCTGACTGTATCCTGGCTAATTAGATTATTGGTTAAAACTCAAAATAATATCAAAACAAATACTGTGCAACTATACTTTTGCGTCCGAGGAGGATGCAAGCGGAGACTCACTTTACTTTATGCAACATTAAAGCTTTTACATTCAGTGGATACCATGTAAGTGCTGCTGGATCTTTAATATTAGACTGTGTATTTGCCTGGGGTGGAAGAACCTTTTTCCAGCTTGTGCACCTGGCTCAGCCTTAAGAGAGTGGCCCAGCTTTGGCAGCGGCGGACAGATTTTTTCTGCAGTTTACCATACCGCATCTACCAGAGGCATCTGTTTGAACTTGCTGCCCTTTTTCTCTAAAAAGAGATGAATAAGTATGAAAAAACAAGCAGATTCAATGCCAATACACAACATAATACTATCACTGGGCCACTTCTCAAGGTGGCTTTGCAGTGTTAGCCAAGAGACACATTCTAGGAAGGGTTAACCGCTTCAGCTGTTTCTTCAATGCAATACATTTAAGTGCTCTGCGGCACAGAAGTGGTTAAAAAAGCTATACTTTTCTCCATCTGGAAAAAGTGGGCCCATTGCCCCAGAATTCAGTGGGATGTAACATGTTCCTTGTAATACACTCCTCTTAACTTCCATTCCCTTCAACTAACCCACTGCCTGGCCTCCTGCCTTATAGCTTAGCCACACAGTCAGTATTATCTCTGACAATGATAAGAGTACAGGCTTCTGTTCATTGCTGTATAGAAGGGCCCCAAACTTTGAGACTAGAAGAAAACACCTGTCTGCAGTAAAGCTGGTTTAATGCATTGTGAATTGAAAGCACTGCTACAAATCTAGCTGCATGGAAGCCATTAAGACAGGTCATGTAAATGTCGTTGCAACTCAGAACTGTAGCCTAAAGGGCGTCCTAGCTGCAAAGAGTTATTACCAGCCTGGTAGCATCATGGCACAGTAGCAAGAGGGCACCAGACATAATCATAACAAGATTTAAAACGGAGTTACCCATTACAAAGCCAAATGAAGTCCATAGGCAACCAGCCAAAGGTAATTCTTGTCCCCAACTATTTGAGACGATCCACTGGAATATTTTTATTTAGATGCCATAATGTATATATTCCTATACCATAGTTTATATGTCAGCAGTTTCAGAGGAGATGTTTATATCCAGTCCATAGCTATATATTTGAGATTTGTGCACTCTGTAGTATAGTAGATTCTTATTTTATTATAATTATTATTATGGCCACTGTTCACAACGAAGGAAGAAATGAATGTTTCATGCAATAATGTAATATAACATTTCAGGTCCAATGCCCTCCCTCTGCAGATTTTGCCCATGTTATTCAGTATAGATTCAGTGAGTTCTTTCTATAGTCAGCTTGCACAGAAACGTTAAGATCAAGACAAATATGGTGCATTTAGACTGTTTTTTGAGGCCTAGAATAGCAGCAAATAAAATTCTAAATGTCTATTTTTCCACTTGTAAATTTACAAAAAAAAATGTGCAAAATATTCTTCCAAGGTCACAAAAATATTACAATATGTTCCAGAATAAATTACAGTGGGACCTATTAATCGGCATACATATGGCAGAGACCAGTGTGGCTTGGATGTATCCTAAGGGTGCCAGTCAAGCTCAGGTCTTCCTTTAAAATCTCTGCAGTCTTGCTTTACACACTGTTGTCTCTTTAAACAGGTGACCGTTCCTTCACCGTCTCTTAAATGTTATTGGAACTCTCCCCCTTTTTATGCCTAAATCATTGGCAGGTATACTTCCGATATTTACTGTGCCAAAATGTTAAGAAAGACTTCTGATAACTGGACAATCATAAGAGACGCTTTAATGTTTTTAAGAGACAGCAGGCCTAAAGTCAACAAAATACAGAAAGTTTTATTTTAAATCTTCAAATATGCTTTTTTTATTGTTTTAAGGAAATGTATGCCAATAGGAGTTTTAGTATGATAATGAAAATAGTTGTAGAAATTATTCAAAATGGCGGAGTGAGCAATGTAAGGTGCAATGCAGTAGCCAGTCATAGATCGTTTTTAGGCTGCCAGATTTTAGAAGACCTACGTCAATGTTTAGGCAAAAGGATTATTGCCTGTTTGGCTCCTTACTTGTCCTGCTCTGCCGAAAAAGACTCCTTCGCTAAAGCAACACATCATCGTAGTTCGGCCATGTCCTTCCAACATTAGTATCCAATTGATTTTTAAGGGTTTTTTTTTTTTGTTGTTTTTTTACAAACACTGCTGACAAACTTCTTTTTAAGTAATTTCCTTTTCAGCCTCAATTCACACAAGCATTTTATATTTCCTTGTAGTCTAGCAATAGGTGAAACACCTGCCACTTATTCCCTCTATATGTCCGTAGCTCAAGTCCGGTGTGATAATACCATACAGCTCTGGGAAAGCATATCTCTGTTACACCCAGTCTTTCTATACAGCAATCTCTCTTCTGAAGGATGCCCTACATATCAACTCCCATTTGGGGAGAATATGGAGAGTAAACCCCCTTATTTTTTTGAATGACACTGGTGCTATAAATAATTTTTGAATTTGCTTGATTCCTCTGAGTGTTTTATTTTTTGTATCCAGATTATAACACTAAGTTGAATGTCTATTTTGTTTCTTATCTCTGTAAATATAATTCTGGCCTGGACGGGGAGGTGAGGTCAGAGGGAGGAAAGGGGTAGTTCATTTATAGCTAACATTTGTCTTTATAAGCTGCCACAAGCCCTCCAGTTCTTTATTTCCTCTCCCTGACTTTCTCCCCAGAAACACAATGTAACATACCCATTAGGAGCAAAGACACTTGTGTGGGTTTACAAAAGCTAAAATCGTCACCCTATCACTGAGAAGCCTCATTGTCCCCTAACTTGTGTCCGTGTTTCTTCTCGGCCTTATGACACCTTTTAAACCTCTGCTCATATGATCCACAGCTGATAGTCCTTCCCCACCAGAGAAACATCCAGGAAAATGCTATAGAAGCTCCTATGACTTTGAAGAGTGTGGCCCCTCTGCACTCTGGTAAAATGTGTCTAACAATGGACTTTTATGGACAGCTTATTCAGGCGAGGGAAGGAAAGGGGGGTCATCTGTGGTCATTTTTATTTTGTCCAGGGAAGAAAGGGGTTCAACAAAACACTACACATTTTTTATGTATAAATCAGTATTTCTTATTTATAATAAAGTGAATATTTGTAACCCCTTAGACTAATGCCCTTGTATTTCTTCTTTGAAAGTGTTGTTTTATTTGATATTTAAACTGGATTTTGTTGTAAATTGGCATTTCCTCCTCTGAAAAATCTTGGGGCTTGTTTGGATCTGGGGTACAAAACCGTGGCCATTACTTCTCCTGAATGCCTACCATGCAATAGTATTTCCAGACAAAAATGCCTGGTTTTTGCATGCATTTCCAAACGCTAATACAGGTATCTGCAACTGTTTTTAAAGCCTAGTCCAAAATAAAAAAACAGGTACTTTAAAAAAAAAAGTCTAAAACACCTGTACAGGGATTTGCAAATGCCGGTGTTTTTAAACACATCCCATTCATTTCTATGGAGATGGAGTGGTAAACGGCCCCAGACGCTGCATTGAGTGTCCAGAAAACACCATGGAAATGCTGCTGCCACGTGTCAAATGAACTATAATAAATTTAACGGTAAACGTTTTTTTGCAAGCATTTTTGAGTGGAAAAAACGCTCAAAAACCCCAAATCTGAATAAGCCCTTAGTCATTTAAAGCCAACTTTGCACAAACATTGCACAGTCTGCCTATTGTTATAAGAACAACGTAAATTGGGGGAAAAAAAATTCCTGTGGGTGGGAAAAAAGTTAAAATATTTATCTTGTCCCCGTTTTCAACTTTGGCACCTGGGTGAGGATGACACAAGTATTCTTTGAGCAATATCTCGGGAAACACCAACTTCTGTGTTGTGTAGCTGATGCCACATAGAGGAGGCTTTTATTATTAAATTATTAAACAGGATTTATATAGCGCCAACATATTACGCAGCGCTGTACATTAAATAGGGATTG
>NC_092865.1:23057626-23074755 GCF_032062135.1 Pyxicephalus adspersus | reverse complement strand
AGAGACATCATGTCTGATTTTGTCTATTTTATCTCTAAAGTAGGTGGCAATGTCTTGGGCAGAGAAGGATGTTGTGGGGGAAGCAGGTGTGAGGTAATGGCTTTACCATTTAAAGCAGAATTAAACTGAAAATTAAACTCACACCTTTAAGTCTGCCATCAAGGAATTCTCCTTCGTCGGGGGCCATCTTCATCTGCCGCCTTCTGGGTACGTCACCCAATCTCATACTGCGCAGGCACAAGATCAGGTGATGTAGCCTGCTGTAAAGGTGGGGAAAAGCGTATGCGTGAGATCGGCAGCTCTTTCCCCTCAGTGTAGGTAAATGACTCTTCTGCGCATGCAGGATATCGAAGGAGCAGCCAATAGACTCCTGGCATGCGTGATGTAGGTATCCCAGGAGGCTCTGCACTCGCAATGATGTTCTATCATTGACCTGAAAGTGAGAATTCCATAAGTAATTTTTTTAGGCATTGAGAGGTGTCCTGCCACCATCCATTCCAATGCTTCATCTTGCTTTGGTCTTCTGTTACAACCCCAGTCATAGAAATACAACAATCTGAAGAACCATTGTGAAAATGGTTACCAGATTTTACCAGCAGGCGGCAGTAAAGATGAAACCTAAAAATGTTAGGCGTGAGTTGAAGTAAAACCATCAAGGTAACATCATGAGGACCCTTTTAGATTTTTAAATGGAGATTTTCGAAGACCAATCTATTATTTGTCCCTGGAAACATTTTATTATAAAACATATATATATATAATTGCAGGTAGTGCCATAGATTCCTCATTTCTGCATGGCATATTAAAGGAAACATGTACAGGGGAAAAAAAAGATGGGCTGCCCATGCTCATAACCTTAAAAAAAGATTGCCCGGTTATTTTCAAGCTTTATTGTTCTAATTCACTGACCATAACGTGCTTGTAAATTTGCTATTCTAAATTCACAAGATGCATGCAATGACAACATATTGGAGACAGACAGCCAGGCAAGGAGTATTTAAGTTAGATGTTGGCAATAAACTGGGTTAAAGTAGGCACATTAAAAGGGAAATATGTTTTTTTTTTTATAAGTGTTGTGGAGCTCTCTAATGGTATGAGTATGAGGAAGGGGGTTATCAGTATGAACAGATGAAAGTCTAGAATAAAAAGTTTGCATTACAACTAACAGAACATATCACTTGACTAATCCCCTGCACTTTATTTGGAAAAATTGCGGTGTTGCTGTTGGTTTTTTGGAAGCCCAATCAAAATTTATGGTACGCTCTTCGTGCACCTTTATGTTTTTAGTGATAACATAGCAGAACAATTTCAATGATCCGTGGCAAAAGTTTGAAAATTGAGTCCGGAAGTTATTGTACCTACCCTACCTACCTAGACCTAAGTTTGATATAAATCTGAACCTAAACTATTTTTATATTACAAGAAGTAAAAGCCCTCCCCATGTAGTCCATTTTAATGTTGTTATTCCTTCTCAAAGATCAGATCAGATATATGACTGACTTCAATAAATCTAAATTTGGTTTATAACAACTAGGAAACACATGTTGGTTGTTTGCATGAGAGGACTGGCACATTCAATTCTCACAGAAAACCATGTGTTCAGTGCTTATATATGGGGAGATGAATGAGAGCTTGTTTTAAAGTGCTGCATCTTGTTTAGAATATGTAAATACTTTATTGTGCTGGTTACCTCTACATTATACCTTTAAAAAAGAATTAACATCCATCTGTTATGAGTACCTGAATCCGTACTGATCTCATTTCCGTTGAACTCACATCACCACTCATTTTAGTTGTTGGCTGTGATTATCTTTAAACAGAAATAAACCCGAAACTAACCCAAAAAAAAAAATGTACACTTAACACAATCCTGTCGGGAGGTTTCTCCCATCGGGTCCAGCATCGTCCCAGTATCCATCTTCGGCCCGGGCGCTTCCATCTTCTCTCTTCTTCCGCGTCACCTGATCTCACACTGCGCAGGCGCGATATTGGGTGACGTAGATTAGGAAAAAACTTGCCCCTTAGTGGAAAATATGGCCCTTTTGTGTATGCCCAAGATCAGGCATGAGCAAGAAGGAGAAGCCAAGAGCTTCCCAGGATGCGTTACGTTGGTATCTCGGGAGGCTCTGCACTCCCATTCATTCTTGTTCACCTAGGCAATCGAGAATTAAGCGGGCGATTCTGCCCCCTTTTTTTTTTTTAAAGGGTGTTGCACTTAAAGTAAAAAAACACTAACAAACAAAATTTTTACTTTAAATTAAAGGGTTGTCTACCCTTATATGTAAAGTGAAAATGTTGAGTTTAGGTATGCTTTAAGCAGTGCAAGAACTGCAAGAACTGAACCACTCCTCTGCGATTCCGTGCATTGTTGTAACAAGCATATGAATGCATGCAATACTGCAATTCACGTTACATGCATTAGTGTGCCAATTGGTTTGAATGCAACAGGGCAACACAGCTCTGACACAAATGCAATCCAGCACACAACATTGTAATAAAAGCTGCACATATGTGTTTTAGTTTGTTCCTGTGTATTTCCAGCCTCTACTGTATGTTAAAGCTGAACACAACACATATGATAGCACGTGCTGTAACATAACCTTTAGTAACAAAAGCTCTCTTTTTCCATTGTAAAGATTTTTCAACATATTACAAAACTTAGACATAATGAATAGTTCTGGCACATTTCTGTGGCTTCTATTGCTATTTGGCCCCTACTCTCATACTTAAACGAGTAAAACACTGGCAATGTGTGAATAGACTAAAGCCCTGTACAGACGTCAGATCTCTGTTGCTGGAAATGATTATTGGTGATTGTATCCAGTGACAGATGAAGGAACGAGCGCTGTTCTATAGAGAGGGAAGGGGTTAGGAGTGGCCCCCCGCTGACCTCCCCCCTATAAGAAAACAAAGTTCCTACTTGGTCATCACTCTGCCAAGGTTGATTGATAAGTGATAGCAGAGGAACACTCTACACTTGTTGGTTTTCACCAGAGACAATCCAAACTGTTGTATCGTATTGTATGTATGTTGATTATTATTCCAGGCTTTCAGACCGTCTTATAACACATTATCCTCCCTTTAACAAAAATTTTGTAAAGAGCCTAAATTATTCCTCCAGCCTATTGCACAAACAAGATTCCTGGCAATGCGATCTAATATGTTGATGTGACTTGTCAATGCTCCATGATTAACACACACATCTCTCTACATGTTTCTGCTAAATTCACTCTGACATAACTCTCCCATTGCACAAATTTGTTTTTAGTTCTTCAGCTGTTGTTACACTTACAGCTTCTTCAGCAGTGTAATGCCAAGAGTTTTGGCAAAGTACAGTAAGTAATTGGTGAAAACAACCAATTAAATGCCAGTACCGCAGTCAGAATGGTTAAAAGCTCATTTTGATTTGCTGTTATGGGTTGTTGCATTTTGTTCATTACTTGTAGCCTAAAAACTAAGTTCCACTTATTTTCCTTCCAACTCACCAGTCCTATACTCCCCTGACCTCTTCTTTGAGAAAATGTTAGTTCTTTGACTGTCATTGTGATACTTTGGTTTTGAGTCGCTGGAACAAGTATAGAAATATTTTGGCTTCCAATTTCAAAATGCTTGTTTTAGGTTTGTAACTAAACTATACTCAAATCAGACACAACCAGGCATCCACAGTTTCAGAAGAAGGCCAGCATTGGCATCACCGTACTTCTCTCATGGGTGAGATGACAAAGTCAAGAAGGGTGACCAAGATGGCTTACAGATGTACATTGTTGAAGGGTAAAGCTTCTTTTGGGTTTTAAATGCTGTCTGTATCCCCATACAAGGACACTTACAAGGGGGGAAAACCCTTGTGAGTCATCTGACTCCAATAACCTGCTGATAAGTCTAAACATTCCCTTTCTTCTAGATCAGCCTTTCTCAACATTTTTAACATGGGGGGAACCCTTTAAATACCCTTCAGGTCTTAGGTAACCCCTGCTATACTACTATATCCACAGCTCATAAATGAATTATCTTGGTGATCAGTGCAAAGAATGTCTCTTACACTGCTGGTCAATGGGAGGAATGTCATCCTTCCAATTAGCCATGAAGGTAATTGGCATTTGTAAAATTGACCATAGAGGCATAAATTGCTCAAAGAACCCCCAGCCACCTCTGGAGGAATCCTTATTGAGAAACATTCTAGACCAGTGGTCCCCAACCCTTTGCACATCGCTCCCCATAGATGCGCAGGGAGCCATGTGTCACTAAAAGGGGAAGAAACTTCCCCCCAGAGTGACGTCATGATGCCAGAACTCACCCACTCTCCCATCACAGGGTTGAAACTACAATGTCTCCAGTTCTGGCCAGTGCGTCCCCCCAAGTGGGGTCCTTCAACCCGCATGGGTTGGGGACCTCTGTTCTAGACCAACCACTCTCAACTAGGGTTTCTCCAAAGATTTTTAGGGGATTCTTGTGCTATGGCTGATTTCCCTCCCATCTGATGGTTCCTGGAGTAATAGCTGTCATGAACATCAATGTCAAGGGCATGGCTGGAGTAAAAAAGCCAGGAAAAGCTATTCTAAACCATTTGGAGACTTCCAATCAAAGACAGGAAGTGGGGAGATTTTTGCCTTGACAGAAAGTAGGAATCTCCAATGTGATAAGTTTAACAATAAAACCTTGATAGGTCTATCCTAATCCTAAAAAAAATTGGGTAGTCTTGAGCTTTACCTGTTGGACTTCCCAGCCTGGAAAGCTCTGGAATCCATCACATTGCTTGATCTTATTGGACAGTGTGGGACAGCATGAAGCCTTCACATGCTAACGACAAGGAGGTATTTATCAGTATTTATCTCTGTTTCACATCAGGTACAGCAGAATGACAAATCAGCACTGATAGAAATGTTATAAGCCCTGAAGGTTTAGTTCTGTCGTTAGTTCTCTGGGCTCCAGCAAGGCGTCTTGAAATATTGGGTGGAGTACAGCAGTCGGTATAATGTAAATGGATTTTTTATGGGTGTGGGTACCTTCCCAACGTTCAGCCCAAGGGATGATATATGAAAGCGTGCAGAGATTTTATTTCATAGTATAGCTGGACAGGTTTGAACACGGCCCTCCTGGCACAGGAACAGGATGTTTTCAGCTCTCTCTATTTATGTTGTGTGCTTTTTGTGACTATAAAATCGGCTCATTGTTTCATGTTTAAACTGTTTTTCCAATACCTTTTATGGGGAAGACATAGTAAACGATGGGAAGAATGGGATGGGAAGGAAATCACAGACTCTAATATGGACTAATAAAAAAAGTTACCTTTTCAGATGCTGTTATTATTAATAAACAGGATTTATATAGCACCAACATATTGCACAACGCTGTAGATGTCCAGGATGTTGGTAAATGTTGGTTCTGATACATATTGAGACTTTGCACGGATGCATTGACTGTTTTCTATATCTTGGGCATTCTAGCACCTTTTTTGTACCTAAAGTGTCCCTCACCCCTATCCATGCAATGTTACCCCCATTCCCCAACATTGGCTACTCACTGTACCTTGACCCCGCTACTCCGTTTGGCCACCAGAACTGCAAACACATTGTAATCTCCATTCAAAACTAACATTGGGCTATGGGTTCTTTTTGTAGCCCAATCTCAAAGCATCTAGCACTGTCATATGCTCACATATACCATTGTGCTCCTGGCAGCAGAAGAATAGAGTAGTGTGGGATTGAGGAAAGATGAGGACATACCAGTGAGAAGGAAAGGAATTCAAGTGAAACTAAATGTATTAAAAAAATATTATAATAAAAGTTGTCAGGCAGGATATTGATTGCAGAAAGGACAGGTGATGTGCAGTCTGCAATAAAACAAACTTACCTGCCTGTGTGCAATGTTCACTTTGATACACACTGAGCTGCACATGCTCAGCGTATGATGCTGGGTATCCTGGTATATCTCCAACTGCCAGGAATACATTATCCCCCATGAGCATGCACTGAAGTTATGGCATTCCCATCTAGCCAATCAAGATGACTTAGGATCCTGAATCGGAAAGAGGATCAGATAACATGGGAGCCCTTGCGTCCGAGTGAGTTAAACAATTGTGATCAAGGAGACATGTTTATTATATTAGAGAAGGGACGTCACCTTTATAAAAGTGAATGTAAATTCAAAATCAGGATACTTGACATTAAAGGGGCAACAGGCACTTTTGCAATGTGATATGTTGCAGTAGTGAATATGTTCAGTGCATTAAATAATTTTGAATGGCACCCAGTACACTAATACAAATCATGTCTCACCCGCTTGTATTGTGGCGCACAGCATGTAATAATGTACTGCCATTCATTTTGGTGTGCTGCATCTGCAAAAATGCTATACATTGATTTTTGTTGGTCCATTCCTTGCTTTGGCAGCCCCTTTGAAATGAATGTACAGCCGTAAATACAAAGCACGTTAATGCATGCCACAATGCACACGCATTACTACAACATGCAGGAATGGAGAAGTATCCATCCATGTCCCCTCAGATATTTACCTCTATGGACAGTTGTCCTCAATTGCAGCTTAGCCCTAGAAAATTAAAAAAAAAAGGGTTAAGATATCTATATAGCTATTATTATTATTTTTAATAAACAGTATTTATATAGTGCCAACATATTATGCAGCGCTGTACATTAAATAGGGGTTGCAAATGACATATACAGTGACACAGGAGGAAGAGAGAAACCTGCCCAGAACAACTTAGTTACCCTCTTAATTTGTTATTACGGAAGGACCAAAGCAATGATTGTTTATGTGTTCCCAACCTACTGATTTGATTACAAGGAAGACTCACATTTCAAGCTTTATTCTGCAATAGTTTTTTTAGTTAATTTTTTGTGTTGTAACTAAAAATAAGTATCCCATTTTAGTTTTAAAACAAATAAATTCTGGAGTTGCTAGGTTGCTATTATTTTTGTAGATTGTATTCAGGAATGTGTATCCTAAGTATATATATAGAAAGTGTTTACTTTCCTACCTGATTTGCCCTCAATGACCTTGACATTTCCTGAGCCTTATAACGGACCGTAGCAGGAAGGTTTTATGAATGATGCATCACCTAAGCAGATCAGAACCTGTACAGGAAGAAAAGGTAAAACAATTCAGAATTCAATGCAATGCTCAGAATGACATCAGCAAGCATTGAGTGAGCCAGGGTGATTTCATCAATATTATTGTTATGAACTATATTGTAAGAAAGCCAAATAAGGATGAATAACACCCTTCAAATTTTCAGTAACAAAACAAAATTTTATTGTACAGCAAATATTTACAATATCAATGCAACAGAAGAGAGCTCTGCCAATTCAGTCTGAAGGGGATAAGAAACAAGTGATAAGGGTGTGTATGTTTATGTGTATGTACCATATATATATATATATATATATATATATATATACACACACAATACTGTATTTATTAGATTCACTGATTTTAGGTAATCCCCAAAGAATTGCATGTATTATTATTAAAACATAGCACATGGTTGCAGACATTTCTTAATTTCCTGTTATAAACTATTTTCCTTACCAGGATGATCACTTCTGATGGACAATGTGAGTAGCAAGACAAAAAGTTGACTCCTCGTCAGCTGCCTGACACAGACCATATGCATATAAATATAACACAATCTGATAAAATAAAGATGAAGAGAGATAAGAAGCCAGAGGCATTTTGAATCCCATGAGTGTCCACCAAAGACTGCAGTATATTTTGGACTGAGCTATTCTTGATTGAGAACAGGTCACCAGCTTAAAATTTTGGTAAAAACATAGAATAAAACAAACTTACTTACAGTGGATTTCCTTTTCCATAATAGGATATACTTGCAATGTTCTAAATTGTTTGGAAAATTTCACAACTAAAGGAACTGTCATTTTGTCATCTCTTTTTAGAACCAACAAGCAGTTTCTTACAAACCGAACAAGTAGAGCACATGAAAACTTTGGTGTTAATAATTTTTTATGATAATTATGTTTGCTTATAAATTAATGATTGTCCCTTCAAAGCTAATGTATTAATAAGTGTCAATTGTCAGACCAGTGACTTGAGTGGAGCCATGTCAAGGTGTTGTCCTTGAACAGTTTGCACAGGGAATATGCAAGAAGTGTTTCAGGTCCACTTTCCTCCCAGACCAGCTCTTTAATCCCATCAAACAATGGCAGAGTAATAGTCTTTTTCCTAGGTATTTTTTTGGGTTGAGCTTGAAATGTGTCTTCACACTGAGGGGTCAGTTTTAGTCCTGACATATGGTTGCATGAGGTTGAATATAGGAGGAGAGGAAAGGAGAGGATACACTTTCTTTAGTGAACCTGGGTGATCCCAAAAATCTGTAATGGATCTGATCCAGGATTTAAAAACATTTGCTAACAAATAGCAAATGACTTTAGGAAATCCATTCCAGGTCTAGATCACCCAGCTTCACTGAAGAAAGTGTATCCTTTCCAGGCTTGGAGAGCTTTAATAAATTTAGGCCTAAAGTCTCTATTGGCCTCTTCCACAGATTTCGCTCTGAACACACTGCCCATTAAAGTTCCTAATACTCTGACTGATTGAACCGGCAATGCTTGTGAGATTGTCAGCTCTTCTTTGTTGGTGGGGAGAACTCCTTATACTGTGAGAAACGCTGCTCTAGAATCTTCTATAAGGCAGACTTTGCACAAGGTTTTACCAGCAGTGTTCATTGACCATTCCTTGTGAAGACCAAAAGGACGAACATGGCACGCTCCTTATTGAGGTTCATGCAAACAATGCTGTCTGACCCATGGCCTGGAGTGGTGACATGAGCTGAAGTCAGCCCTAGAAGCACTTCAAGAAAAAAACAACAATATATAGTAAATCTTCAGACCCGTTGCTTCATATCTTGTCTGTTCTGATCAGTCTCTGGAGGGTTACTACTCTTACTATTACACAGTATTTATATAGAGACAACATATGACACAATACAAAGCTCAAAGGCATGTCACTAGCTGTCCCTGAAAGGGGCTCACAATCTAATGTCCTCACCTAAGTCACATGTCATTACAATCTAAGTTCAATTTTTGGGTGAAGCCAATTAACGTAACTGCATGTTTTTGGGATGTGGGAGGTAACTGGAGTTCCCGGAGGTAACCAACGCAAAACCTGCAAACTCCATGCAGATAGAATCCTGGTCAGGATTTGAATCCAGGACCTAATGCTGCAAAGGTCAAAGTGTTAACCACTGAGCCACTGTGCTGTGATAATCTGCAGACTCTATGATGTTCTGTAGAAAGATGTCACTAAACCTCTGGTAATTGTCCTGCCACTAGGCTTGCATTTGGTGCCAGCTGAAAAGTGATCCTACTCACCTAACAACTGGATTCAGGGAGGGACACCCCTTGCCAGGGCCACAGAGAGAAAATCGGGGCCCCGGTATAAATGGAGGTGTGTGGTCCCTTATATATTATTTTTTATATCTAACAATCGGAGAATACAATTTGAAACATTTGCATAAGTATGTATAGGTATAAATGTAATAATAAAGTTATATATTTATAATAGAAAGACATTTATATTAGCCTTTTTTGTCTGCTGAACAAAGGTGCTTTCCTGGCTTTTTTCCTGGCAAAACTCTGAATTACATAATCAAAATTAATCTGTCTTGCTAGATCAGACTCAATACTGAGTCTTGCCAAATCTACTAGCTGCGCTTGGCCCACTGGCTTTGCGTACCTTTTTGTCTACCTTATCAAGAGACTGCCAGTGGGTCCTTTATGCTACAATTACAGGGAACTTTACCTGTGGAATTATTTCTTCCTTCCCTGCCCTGTAAAGGCTTCTTTGCAGTCCACGATGAATCAGCGTGGCTCGTGTCCCATTTTCTTCTTACTCCCAGATTCGTCGGTTAAGCAAGGAGGAGTAATCCCAGAAATAAGTATGAAGCTAGGAATTAACACTCGTTGATAGTCACTTTCACAAGTTTTTGTTAGTTGAATCTTGAATGCACCGTATTATGTCACTCAAAAGTATTTTGTCATTTGTCATTGTCACGGCCTTGTATTTCTTCGCGTTCACTCAATGCTTTGCGATCTTGTACACGAAAGTTCTCACGCTGTTTTTTGTCTTAGTTTGTAAGGACATCTCCTTCTTGAGATAACGACTCGTTTGGGGTTTTGTGATGTTTCTTTGTACTATGCTCCTTCTGCACACGTTAAGTTTCCCGACTGTTCACAAAGGTTCACTTAGTCTGCTTTCCCAAATTTGTGGTGTTTTAGAATGCAGTGACTACGTGGCGTATTTGTTTGCCGGCTGATGACTTTTTTCTCACTGCACCCAGAACCCCTCCTCGTAACTTCCCACCGAGCGGGGAATACCCTTGTAGACCACATGACTTCTTGCCAGGGCGGCCTTCATGAATGTCTCTTATGTTGTAAACTGTTGACCGCTATCAAGTACCCTGTGACCCATGTGCCTTTTTATTTTGAAACTAAACAGACTTACAAAATTTAAAAAAATACAATAAAAATTTAATGAATTATTTAAATAAATGTTCAAATTATAATAAAAATTATGGGAGGTGTTTGGCTTCATGGGCCCCCTTCAGCTTCATAAGCGATGTACCGGCTGCACCCCCTCTCCTCGGGCCTGCCCCTTGCCTAATAAAGTATGGCTTGTACACAAGAAGAGCTGAATATACATAGAGAAGTGTTTTTTATTTTACTTTTAAATATCCTGTATATCTCCGTTTACCTTTATGTGTTGCTATGTAACAGGCAGAGTCTGGCAGGAAAAGCACATTCTTTAATCAGTTATTCCCTCCTATTTGCTGTTGACTTGTTTATTTTTTGTTACCCCAGGCAAGTCAGTCTGCACGGAGAAGGAGTGTCTGACCACAGCCCAGTCTCCCTACCCCGCAGACATATTCTGTGGCTCAGGCAGGCGTCATTCTCTGACCTCTGCGCCAATCATTACCTGAGGTGTCTGATTCACAAGAAGCTTCCTGTCTGTACTGTAATCCACACACCTCCATCACTCACAATACCTTCTGAATTCATACAGTACTACATATTAATAATTACCGGTACTACAATGCCTGCCAATCAGATACAATTCCATTCTAATTGCCTTCATGTTCAAAACATTAAAAAAGGGGATCTCGGGTGAACTTTCTCCAGTGAAAGTGTAATCCTTAAGTAATGTATCTTGGGTTTTTGGAATACATTATATCTTGCAAACAATCAAACTTGTTTCTGACAAAGACTATCTTCCATCATGTCCAGAAATAAATTACCAGCAGCTAAAGGCAAGCTTCTGATCAAGCATTTCTGCATAAGAATATTTATAAAAATATTGGTGTACCCTTTGTATATTAGTATAATATATACATACATATATATATATATATATATATATATATATATATATAGTGATACTTTAGGGAAAATTTTTCTCCTTCTTTGTGCCATCGTTGAGGAGAATCTCTCCAACATGCCAATGCTCAACCCAGATTTTTTTTTTAACTTAGGTGGGAAGAAATTGTAGGAGGGTGGAAGCCCCTGAATTGTGACCCAACTCATCAGTAACCACAGACAGGTTGTTGGTAAAAAGTGCCGGGAAGAACACTGCATGGAAATGGCAATAAAGCCTGGAAAGAACTCCTAGTTACTGTATGTGCTATTCTTTCCAAAACCAAAAAGGTGGTGGTCAAAGTTTCATTTTTATTTTTGATGAATAGCAATTAAGTTTTTCCACAATGTGTAATGTTCACTTAAACAATACATTAATATCTCTGTTACAAGACTGCACCGTGCTCCTTCAAACCTAATTTTCTAATGGTGGTAAAATTCTGGTGGAAGTATAGCACATAAAGCAGCAAAGACCAATGAAAATATACACCATTCTTTATTTAAATTAGAAACACTTTATTAGGCTTAATCCCAATGATATGTGGCTGCCAAGATTTAAAGTGCCAGTCCAAAAATGAAAGTTGTATTTATAGTTATATATAGTTGTATATATAGTTTGTATATGTTGATATGGAATGGCACAAGCATTATTACCCAGGCATCGCTTTCTTTTCATATATACAGTGGTCTGCCATAACAAGAACTGTGCGGCGAGGCTACATAGTCTATGTATGTAGAAGGATCTTACATTTCTATGTGAAAAGAGGGAAGGGTTGGGCTCTTATTCAGAGGGTGAGTCACAACAGAGGATCTTTGTGTCTGCAATGAGTCAGGTTACAGAAAACTCATAAAACACACCTGAGGGAGCCTCACACAGACAGACACCAAGCGCAAGCGAGGGAGCTACAGGTACCCAACAAACCAACCACAGCATAGGGGTACCTCCTCCAAGGATGACATTGTTATGCAGGGCCTGGTGTCCTGTGCTGCTTTCCTGGCTATGTACACTTATAATCATTTCAGAATCAGCTATAGATGGTAAGATTTTTATTTATGTATTTCAACCTAATTCCCGTAAATTACCATTGTAATTTTTACATTTTTAATTACTTGTTGGTGATAACCTCACATTGTTGTCACCACTGTAGCTTCTTCTGTTGCAGTTTTCTGCAAATCATGGCACAAAATAATGGATTACATTTTTTGTTTGGAGTATTGCTTGCTAGAAAATATTTGCAATACATTGGAATTAAAATTGTCATTAGAGAAATGTAGAAGCTGCCATTACTGACTCCTCCATCAAAAATTCTATTCATATTGATCCTTTTGCTTCAGTTCACTACTGCCACAGAACAAGCGTGCAGATTTAAATTCTTTATTTGCTCTGATATTCCTGATCTGCCTATTTGTTCCAGCTAGGTGTTGAATTTATTGGGTCAAAATACTAGTCAGGTGATTAGAAGGAGGTTAGCAATATTGTTTCCAGTGACACCTTTTGCATGAAATGTTTAAAGTTTCAATCAATGAGTTGCTGTACATATTTGCAATGCATCAAAAAGTTTTGAGAATTTATCCCAATTATATGTTTGTACCTTTAAAGATATTTAGTTTGTAATGACTGTTTATGGCCAGTATGACCTTACATTGTATATGCTTTTGGTTAATACCCATGCATGGCACTTCTACAGCATTCACTAAGGATCATGGCTCATGTGCCAAGTCATGGAATTTACCAGAGGGCATGGCGTGCCCAAAGTATTTGTGGGCTGGTATGGGAACATGTGAGCTGATCAGGCTGGTAGATGCTGTTTAAATAAGTAAAACCTACACCCCTTTTTATCTTACATCTTGTATTGTATAAAATGCCAGTAGAATGAAGTTTTGTTCCAATAGGGTTAGAAAAATCTAATCAATAGAGAATTGTATGATTTGTGATTCTACACTGAATCCCAGATCAACCCTGCTATCAATATTATGTGTTTTTTATAACTTTACTTTTAAGCAATTTACTACTGAGTATTTTCCCATGACTGCCAGTAATCACTGATTACAGGACAGAGGGTCTATGGGCACCACTGAGGGAACAGCATTACCTTATATTATATGTTTTCTGACGATTACCTTTGTTTTCCCTCTAGATTTGCTAAAGGGTTGTCTGCTGTTTGTTTTTTTGCTTTACAAATATAAACATGGATGTTTGGCCAATCTAAACATGTATGTTTATGGGTCTATATTAAAAATTGTAAAGGGCTCATATACATTTCTCTATTTTAGTGTATTATGGTAATGCACATTAAATAACATTGAACCTGTTATCATATAGCATTGTGCTCTAAGGCACTGCATCATCATCTACAACATGCTTAACTGTTAATTGCTGCATGTTTATTTTTTTGTCTTGGCACATTGGCAACCTATTTATTTAAATGGGCTGCCCTACCGCATTACATGGTGATATGTGACAATGCATGGTAATACAATACACATGAATGCCAGCGTGAAAAATGGGCATATTAACATGGAATCATTGACACAATTCCGTCACAACAAAGTCTCAGGAGTATCAGGATTCATTTTCAGTTACTTTATATGTTCCAATCTGTCTGTAGCTGTCCTGAAACTACTAATAGTGTGCAGCTACCCTAAAATGTATTATCAAAAGGCATATTTTAGTAAGTTGTATGCACATTTATCTGAAAGTGCTGATTCCAGCTTAATTTGTATGATGATTCATCATCATGATTCCATTAATAGGTGCCCAGGAAAGGAGCTAAGGCTCTTTGAACCCTCTGCATGCTACAGGTTATATGAGGATAGTAAAGTTATCTGCAGGATAAAGAAGAGGTTTATTTTTTTAATAATCGCTCCAAAAATGTTTAAGCGAAGAGTTAAGAATAACATAATAAAGTCTGGTAATTTTTAAATTTGGACAAAATATTTAAAATTTCCAAAATTTTATACTATCCAGTTATGGATCCAACGTTTAAAATAAACAGGAGTATTTTATTATTTTGTACTAAAATTTGAATCCATAGACGTCGGGCTCTATATGTTTGGAACATAATAGCCAATGCACTCCGAATAGCTAAAGCCAAAAATATACCTCGTCACTTACGGGGGATACTGCTGTCATTTTCTATTGAGGAGGATGCTGCGGGGTGCATCCCACTTGTTCTTTCTATTCATCTTCCCATCCTCTCTCCATAGAACTGAACAGCATTGCATGTACAGTGCTCAGTTGTTCAAATGTTGTTGGAAACTATTGCAAAAGACATGACATCTGTACAATACCTTGATTCACACCATTTGTGCATTACACACGCTATGAGTGTCCGTTGCTGTGGTGCCATTCATTCTAATAGCATTCTTTTTACCAGGTAAGTATAATTAGAGAGATGATTAGCTGAGAGTTCTTTATTAAGAAAAGTCTGGATGGCACAGCTATTTTTGTTTTGTTTAGCCACATTCATTTAGCCCTTTCTATGTTATCATGCAAACCACTTCTGCCACCCCTTTATGATGCAGTATTGTTTATTGATTAAAATAAATGTCAAATCAATTAAAAAGATCATCAAACTGCACCATAAGTCAACATGGTTGCACCAGAGGAGGAAAAGCAATCGCACAACCAGAAGCAACTTGTCGCTTTCAGAAACCTTCCTGCAACCTCACCACAACTCAGCAAACACCACAAGCAAAAGCTTGCACAGAATGGTTCCCAACCACTCCCATTTCATTAAATAGGAGAGGCTGGGAGTGCAGTTGAGTTTACAGTACAACGCTGCAATCAACTACATGTCTGAATTGGCACTAAGAATAAATCTTATCCCCCCAAGAGGAGACACACACAAACATTAAGACCTTATTGAGGGCCTTCCATGCACTATGCAAAACAAAAAAAAAATAGTTTCTTATGACACTGTCACTAGCAAAATGTGTCAATGGATATTATGTGACATGAGGGGGTAATAGAGTCGCCTTCTGGTGGGACAGAGACCAGTAGACATAGCTTTAGGGAAATTTCTGTAGTGAAAATCATTGCAGATTCTGCTTCTGTCATTCTGACACACAAATTACTACTCTTCATGTATATAAATTCATAAGGGGAATTTAATCACTTGTGTCTACAAAGGTGGGACTGACTATTATATCATATAATGTGAGAAGAACTGCTCTAATTGGATCACATTTAATAAGACTGGAATGTTATCATGTTTCAGCTTGAGTTTTGCCTTTGCTCCATTACCTCAGAGAAATAGAGAGAGACTTGAAAATGTTAAGATTAGGCTGGTTTAAAGTAAATCTGTTATGAGACAATACAATGCTGATTAACTAAGCAACAATATAAAAAGTGCTAAAAAGGCATGATAAAATGAAAAACGCTGATAAAGGGGGAATTTTAGCATGCCTTAAGCACAATATAATAGCCCAAACTGAAATTGAATAAATAGTAAATATTCCTTTTTTTTTATAAAGAATCAGGGGAATCAGATTGTAAGCTCTTGGGGCAGGGTCCTCTACTCCTCCTGTGTCACTGTCTCTATCTGTCATTTGCAACCCCTGTTTAATGTTCAGCGCTGTGTTTTATGTTGGAGCTATATAAATCCTGTTTATTAATATTAAAAATCACAATAATACCACATGGTTGTATCCCAACAGTGGACTCCCCTCATTCTTTCGTATGGGGAAAGAATTGATATTTATTGCTAATTGCCAATGATTTGCTGTATATACACATCAATTACATTGGGTGTAACTACGACCCCCACTCTGTGACCACAGGCTGTTAATTTGGTTCTTTATTTATTTTGGTTTGTTTGCTGTAGGTTTTAATTTAAATTCTATAAAAAAAAATGGTTTCGGATTTTTACCAATAGATCTGCTGACCCGATTAGATCAATTAAATTGTATGGACAATTTAATCATTTTGACTAGATCTTTGGTCATAAAAATTACATATTCATATCCTATCCTATTATAAAATTATATCCTCCTCTTTCCATAACCCCATTTGGTATTTTTTGCCCGTTACACTACAAGTGTGAAACGTGATAGATAACATTAGGTTATTGAATATCAATGCCGTTTGCCTAATATTATTTTTTTAATAAATACTGTAAAAATACATTACAAGGCAAGTATTTTAGCATGTACTAGCTGATCAATAACATAATTTATTCTTTCCAAAATACTGTAAACCTCTTCATAAAAGCCAGTGCTTACCCTTTCATTTCGGTGATCTTATATCAAGTACCAGGTTGCTTTTATCACGGGTATCCCCTGATTATGTGTTTCTAAATCAGTTCCCAACCGTTTCGGAACCACGGACCACTAAATTTAGGGGCTGCGGACCGTGCGTGTGCAGGCACCGGTGTGTCACTCAAAGGGGAAGAAATTTCCCCCAGACTGACGTCATGATTTCAGAACCTGCCCACTCCTCCAATGCAAGACTGAGCCTGCGATGGGAGAGTGAGCAAGTTATTTCCAGAGATACACCCCACCCACCACCCTGAGCCTGGGAAGCATACGGGGGCATGGTCCGTGGCTCTGGCCGGTCGGCCCCTAAACGGGATCCTTCTCCTAAGAGCCATGGCCCAATGGTCAGACGGCTGGCCCAGGGGTTGGGGACCTCTGTTCTAAATATTACTGGATGTCTTATAATTAGTAATATCCTAAACTGATACATTTACTTACTTACTTTTAGAAAAGCTCCGCCATGAATCCACCCAAAAAACCCATTGGTGCCAT
>NC_092865.1:23030386-23056317 GCF_032062135.1 Pyxicephalus adspersus | reverse complement strand
TAACCTTAGTTGTAGGTTGACTTTTCTACACCTTTTGAGCTAGTACATATAGGAACAAGATAAAAAAGATGGGATCTGAAGAGAATTCAGCATCTGAAGCTTTGTTTTGGGTTCTGGTCTGTAGTAGATAAATCAGACATGTTGGTAAACAATAATTAAAAATCTTAATCAAGCACTGGATCCGAAAAATACAGGTAGTCCCCGAGTTAGGGACATACGGACACCTCCTAGATACGAACAGGACTTTCTTGCTCACTCATGCAGGACGGGGGCTTGATGGCTTTAATGACCAGGACAAACGATGCAGCTATTTCTTTTTTTGCTTTGTTTGTGATTAACAGTGAGGTTTTTTTTACAGTAATTGACACCTTATTGCCTAATAATATGTTGAGATAAACATCTGTCCTAATTGCATTTAATAAAATAATGTACCTGTTCTGACTTACATACAAATTCAACTTAAGAAGAAACCTACAGTCCCTATCTCGTATGTAACCAGGGGACCACCTGTAAACAACATTGCAGAATCTTGTATGCATATTTGCAGTGTTTTAGGATTTCTGGCTATTTAATTACCAGTTGGATTGCTCCATCATGTGCAAATTGGAAGCAGACCTGCTCATGTACTAGGCCTTAGGAGCATGCTTAGTCTCCTGAACTGGTGGAACTCATGAAAGAACTTGAAAGGTTGCATATTGTCTTCAACATTACAAGGACAAGTCGAGTTGAATGTGACTAATTACTATTAGATAAACAATGACCTGGATAAATGAGAACCTTCATGTCATGGTCATGGTTCATGGTCATGTATTTTAAAGCTAAACAGTTGTAAAAACTTGTATGGACAGCTTTAGTTCTGCTCTAACCATTTTTCTGGCAACCTATCCTTCTAAGAATAAGTGGAGACATGACAACTATTTTAACTTCTTGTTCTTTACTCATACAGGTTCTCTCAGCACTCAGTGTGATAACTATGGACGGTGTAGCTGTAAGCCTGGGGTGATGGGTGACAAGTGTGATCGGTGTCAGCCTGGCTTCCAGTCACTTACTGAGAGCGGATGCAGGTAAAAATGATTAACATTGGATTTTTTAATATTTTTGTCAGTTAAGCTGATTTTATTATGTGCTAACAGCAAAATCTCAGAAGAAGAGTTGTCCAACCAAGAGCCATGTCTGGATTTACCATACTGATACCCATGGGTCAGTGCCAAAGATAGCCTGGCAAGGGGTGCAGAACCAAACTTTTAAAATAATCCAACTGATTTTAGTTGTTTTGGCCACTTTTGGAAATTTTAAATACAATATAGAGGAAGTAAAGGTGAGTCGGAAGACTCGCTATTTTAAAAAAATGTGAAACTATCTCTTCTTTTTCAGGTGGGATAGGGAGGGCCCATATGGTACCTGCTGCATATTCTATACCAACTATTATTTGTCTCTGAATGTTGTTGGACTTTGGGTAGTTGTTCTATTAAATAAACTGCTTGATTAAGAGTACAACCTAACAGGGATTCTTTTGAAAAGTATGTAGTTTTAGGAGGATGATTACAGTTTAATACTAGCAACTATGCCAGATTACTCTTACAATAGACACTATTTATAAAGAGATTAAAATGCAAGAAACAAGTTAAAGTTTATAGAACATCTGGATTTTCTTCAGTTCAGTTTATCGCCTGTTCTTTTTCTTGAACCTTAATTATAAATTATTTAAATATATGAGTATACATTACAGTGATGTGCTTAAGAAAAAATGCAAATACTGGAAAACTCTTCAAATGAATGATAGCAGCATAAACAATCTCTAATTACAAACAGGAGATCCAGAATGCATGGTGAGAGTGTTGCTTTACAGTGTGAAAGGGGCCTAGGTTAGCCACTTACAAAAGTAGAAACTAGAAGTTTGGGGATACTCTGGGGTCTGGAGGTTTTCTTTTTACAAATGAAGTTGTATTTTTTAGTTTTCTTTTCTTTTGGGTTTATACATGCCTGTCCTGAATATCAATCTTTCGGGGGGGGCAACATTTTAATATAATGATCTGATCTGCATCAGTGCAGGTTATTATTGGGCCATCTCGTTATTAATAATAATTCCCTTATTATGTTTAGGCGCCAGGGCTGCTTTTGTGATCCAGCAGGCAGCAGTCAAAGCTGTGACCAGAATGGCAAATGTGTTTGTAAACCAAATGTCACGGGAGAGAGCTGTGACAGGTATTGAAACTTTACAATCTACTTTACATATCTGTGATAGCATAATACATAATGTGTGGATCATAAGAGGGGGAGGGGAAATTGATTGATTCATTGATTGACAGAATGATATGAAAACATAAAAGGGACAGAAAACAGTCAAGAATATATAACCCCCAGAACACAAACCATATTCTTTATAAAAATTATGAGTGATACATGTTATGATAACCACACACAATGTTTTTATTAAATGTATTACACTTTGGTACAACAACATGGTATACGAAATTAAAATAGATTATAAAATGAGCCTCCAACTCTACAATCTGTTTAGACATACAACAAATGCCTTTTTCATACAACTTTATCTAAATGTTATGAATAAATTAAACCACATGCATGTGTGAACACATTTAAGACTGAATAATCCCAACTAATATGAAAAAGATTGTGCAATTTTTCTCTCTAAAAACAATTCTATAAATGTGTTTGAAATAAGATGTGTTGCAGCAAAAAATGATGTACAATGAGCAGTATGTCAGAGTATAAGATTTACATAAAGGGGCATAATATGCTCTCACTAAACCTTATTATTATAATAGTATATTGATCCACAAATATGCAATTATAAATATGCTATTAGTATTTAGAATATATATAATTGCATATGAGTGGACTAATATACAATCAAAAATCCATCCAGACTCAGGGAATCATTTTACAACCACGGAATTTAATGCTATGGTTGTGTATTAATACACATTTGCAAAATTACTCCATGGTTGTAAATTATTCTGTGGGTGCTTTAGGTTTTGACTGTTGATAATATTACCCAAATGCACAAATTATGTTGGCCTCCATGCCAAGTCTTTTATACAGAAAAGACTGAAGACGACTCCACACACTGCAGACCAGCATCACCAATATTGTACAATCTTATTGTACATTAGGGATGAGCGAGCGAAATTTTAAAATTTGATCTTGCTGCAAATCGAGCCGTTCTCGCTTACATGTTACGGTATTGTACATCCGTAATGTACAATAAGGGATAAATTCGCCCGTCGAGATCAAATTTTTTGGAACCTGCAAGAGAAATCAGGTATGTGTTCTTGGAAAGAGATTTTCTATCCAAGAACTCAGGAGTACCGCGGCTGTGCTCATCGTGAAGGAATGCAGCCGTGGGAATCATCCTGTAATGATTCCCACAGCTGCATTCATTCATTAGCACAGCTGCGGGACTCCTGTCTTCTTGGATAGAGAATCTCTCTGACAGGAGGAATACCGCGGCTGCATTTATGAATGCAGGCACTAGAGGTTAAATGAGGGCAAGCCCAGTGTCCATTTATTTGTTTTAATCCATTGTGTTGGTGTCTCCTCCAGATGTAAGCCTGGGTATTATGACTTGCAAGCTGGTCGTTCAGAAGGATGTTTGCAATGTTTCTGTTATGGTCATTCATCCACTTGCCACAGCTCCACTGATTACACCATAAACAAGATCACATCTCATTTCGAGAAAGGTACAGTAATTATTTATATGTCGATATACTTATAAGTTGTAAGATATTGTCATACAAATTTAGCACAGTCATGCAATGGTCTTCCCATTTTTTTTTTTTTGCAAAATAAACCTTAAACGCTACTAATAACAATTAGATATCCTTATGTATTAGTAGCGTGAGCTTCATGTGAGGTTTATGTTGGTTTAAAATAGGTGAAATTATATTAATTCTGAATTGACTACTGTAAAAAATTGTGAGCTACAGTATAGCTGCATACACACGTGCAAATATTGTTGTTGGAAAGGATCTTTCACGATTCTTGCCAACGACTTAGGACTGCAAGATGCATGAACGAGTGCTGTCCATACAGCACGGATCTGCTCTATGGAGAGGGGAGGGGGAGAACAACAAAGCGGCCCCTCGCTGCGCGCTCTCCCCCTTCCCTTGCATTGTCGGTGGATCCGCCAGGACAGTCGTTTGGATGACTGGCGCTGTACACACGCTAGATTCTCGTCCGATCTTGGCCCTGAGCCGATTATTGGGCGAGAACCATTGGACGTGTGTACGTAGCTTTACAAAAGGACTAAAATACCTACCAATAGTTCTCTATGGACATCATATTCTGTGATCTCTCTTTCAAGGAAGTAGTGCAGAAGAGATCACATTATCAATTTTCTTTAGAAAAAAATACTGAAAGAGCATTGAGCTGTATTTTCTTCTAGGATGGTCAGGGTTCATACCTTGTATTTGGTATTATATTCAGATATTAAACTGTCTACTGGTGGAGAATATTTCAGGTGCATATGTGTTTAATGGCAGTGATTGATTCTCCACCAGAGAATGTTTAGTGAAAATTAGATTCACTACTTTATAAATAGACCCCTTAGACTATTTTCACACCAGCACACTCACTGAGTTAGTAAAGCTCTGAAAGACTAGAGAAGATAGACTACCCAGAACCTAGGTGATCAAACAAACATGGAATGGATTTCTAAAAATCATATGCTTTTAGTTGGCAACATTTTTCAATCCTGGATCAGATTCATTTCAGGTTTGCTGGATCGCCCAGGTTCTTCCATGATAGTCTATCTCCCCCAGTCTTGGAGAGCTTTATTAAAATGTAGGTGGTGTGAGCAAGCCCAATAGTCCTCTCTAAGACCAGGTACTTTCATTAATATCATCATCACATATATAGTGTTAACAAAGTATCCATCCCTTAACAGGGTATTTAGTCCTTCAAGTAAATGTCTCCTAAAAAAGCTCAAAATCTAATGTTTCTGCAATAGAAAGTTTTGGTTCAATTGACTGACAGGTTGACTTTTTTACCATTAATATAAAGGTCTACTTTAAGCCTGTCCATGGGAATATTGCTGGCTAGAAACATTTTATATTATTCTTGTACGGAATATAAGTGATTAATAAGTTCAATAACTTATCTGGTTCTTCTGTGCATAGGCTGTAATAATAAAAAGTGAAACAAAAGTGAGATATTACCAGTGGCAAACAATCCATATTCTTTTACTAAAAATAAAGTAGACTTTTCCTCTGTTCACAAATCAGTCTTTATTCACCTCAGCATGAGTTTCTCATATATTGCTCTATACCACTGTGAGATGACTATAGCTTGAATATATTAACTCAGCGTGATCCTCCGGTACACCGCAGTATACCACTGTGAGCTTCCAATGTATTATATATGTCATCGCTGTGTGAACTTCCTCTATAGCATGTTATGTCAGGAAGCAAGTTTCCGATAAACTTCAAGAAGTTAGTGTGGTCAGCTTCAGACTTCATATCTCAGTGGGTCATCCTTACATTGTTTCTGTTGACTTCATATTCTACGAACCACACTGTAAAAGACTGCTTGAGTTTAATCGATCTGATATTTGAGCAGATATGTGGGGTGATTTTCTAATTAAACCGACCGTGTCATCAATGTAAGAACTGCATTTAAAATTATATACAATTCATTATTTTACATGCATTTCTCCTTTCCATAATTTATTTTAATTCACTCGTAATGTGACTTCAAACTTGCTGGAAAGTAATCCAGCACAATCCCCTTCTTTCACATCTTAGCCCTCTCTTCTCCTGGAGGCATCTAATTACTCTCTATTCTTGCCCGGCTCTTTCACCCTTCCCTTTACCTCCCTACGTAACCTCTTATGTAGCAGATGGGGGAGCAGTGAAGAAGAATGCTATCAAATTGACTATTGACATTACATCCAAAATGGCAGCATAAAGCAGAGGTTTACATGTTTACACAAGGGAGGCATGAAAAAAAAGCATATATTAGTATATTGATATAATTGTGATAAAGTATCTTTAGTATCTAAAGTATCTAATTTATTTTGATGTAAATCATGACCTTCTCTTAAGCTGCGTACACACTTGCAATTTTTGTCATTGGAAAGGATCTTTCACGATCCTTTCCAACGACAAGGGAGTGCACGATGCATGAACGGTGCTGTACATACAGCACCGTTCATGCTCTATGGAGAGGGGAGGGGGAGAGCGACGGAGCGGCACCCTGCTCCGCGCTCTCCCCCTTCCCGTTCATTAGGATCGGCTGTCGTCCATCGTCCGTGGATCCGGCAGGTGGGTCGTCCGGACGATGGAGGACACCGACTGTACACACAGCAGATTTTCGCCCGATAATTGGCCGATGCCGATTATCGGGCGATAAAAATCTGACGTGTGTACGGGGCTTTAGTCTGTGCTAAACTTGAAATGATTTTCAATGCTTTAATAGCAAGTTGTAACTATGATGGTAAACCAAATTATATTATTCTATGTGAAATATAATGTGAGGTTTTGTCATTGGCTTTTCTGTAAGCCATTTAATCCCTATGATAGCTTAATGGATCATTTATACCTTTCATGTATTTTAATAATCAGTAGGTAAAGTCTTCCTGTTCATTGTTTGTTTCTCCGGCAATTCATCTCTTCTGCCGCTTGATGTTATATATTTTATCTTTTCTGTAGATCTAGAAGGCTGGACAACAGTCCTAAAAGATGGTTCACCATCATCAGTCCCCATCCGGATGTCCCGCCACCAGAAAGAAGTGTATCTTGCATCACGACAGCTGGAGCCCCTCTATTTTAATGCCCCAGGTAGGGTACAACTGCAGAAGAGAGAGACACTGTGTGCTTGTTTGGCCTAACTGTTCATTCTACATATTTTGGTGCTTTTTTATAATTACATTTTACTATGCCTCACATGTTCATTTAAAGACCCCCTACCCTCATCATCACGTTACATTTGTATTGTTATACATAAGGTGATATAAATTTATATTGCAAAGTCTTGTCTGGTTTTACCTCTTGTTTTTACTATCTTTTCAATGTTCTCTGAGCTGAAATTGTATGTATTAGACTTAGAGAGCAAGGTGATTCTTGAGAATATTCTTCTTTTTCAGCCTGATTCCGGGACATGTCATCAATCTTACTTTCATCTTCTTACAGGAGCATTCTTAGGGGACCAGTCTCATAGTTATGGCCAAGTGTTGACCATCACCTTCCGTGTGGATCGAGGTCGTCATAGAGCTGGTGTTGAAGATATTGTGCTGGAAGGTGGAGGCCTGAGAGTTACTGCCCCTCTTACCTCATCCAAAAATGCCCTGCCCTGCAGATTACCTCAGACCTACACTTTCAAGTGAGTTGACAGTATTACCATGATCAGCTTTCATTAGTTGGCTGAAATATACATATTATGTGTCATGTAATGCATCTTTCAATGCCAACATGTCCATTAGCGCTTCATTGTGTTCTAATCAGTTAAATTCCCACTGTTACATTATCTGTCCATGAGCATTGTCCATTGAACGGCCATTCAGGTCAATGGCTTGGAGAGCAAAAAAGCCAAGATGATCCACATGACAGTGAGGGTTCCAATATTCTCCAAAGTGGATGCTAGCAGTGGCGGGCTACTTAGAGATCTTATGACAGGCGCTCTATAAAGGGTATTAAACACTAAAAAATGAGTACCAACAGACTAGGTAAAATTACAGATGACCTTGGTTGCAGCATTTTCCTCTCTTGATTGTCATACATTGATAAGCTTGATATTGTGCTGGCATATTACGTGGTGCTTTATAAAGTCCAAAGGCTTACCATTACCAGTTCCTCAAAGGGGCTCACATATGATGTCCCTGCCAAATGCTATAAACCCAGACTAAGGCCAATTTTATTTTCTTAAGGGAAAGCTAATTACCCTAACTGCTTGTTTTTGGGATTGTGGAAAACCATGCAAACATGGGGATAACGTATAAACCCTTAGTAATAAATTAGTATTAGAACATTAAACTATTGGTATTCTGTACTCTGAGTGAGCTTTGAACCTGTGACCTAATGATACAAAGGTAAGAGTTCTTGCCACTCAGCCAACTGTGCTGCCCAGAATACAAATATATAGCTATACATATTATAATTAAAGTTGCAGCATGCTGTTTTATATTGTGTTACTGTTTTCTAATCTTCTCATTGATTTGTCTGTGTAACAGGTTGGATGAGCTGTCTTTCAGCCCTTGGACTCCTCGTATTAGCCACTTTGAGTTTCGCCGCCTTTTAAGTAATGTGACCGCCCTGCGTATTCGTGCCACTTATGGAGAGTACAGTAAGTAAAGAGAACTTTTATTTAGGACCCAATAATGTTATGAATAGGATAAACATTAGGGGTCAGTATTAGAAAATGGCAATCACCTACATTTTTAAAAATAAAGTAATTCTGTTTAATTGTAGGACTTCCAGGTCTGTCATCCTACCTAGTCAGTCAATGACTTTCAGCCTTCATTTAAAGTTCTATTCCTGGCAAAAATAAAAAAAAGCTCACCCATCATGCATGGTATTTTATCTTTAGAAGCAAGATATGCGAACCTAAATTTAACAGGAGCTGTGTCCAGATACAGAGAATTGCTGATTCAGTGCAGTAGATTGCCCGTGTTGGCCAGTCCCCTGGCAATGACAACTCGCCTTTCCCCTCACATACTGCCCAATTTAAAAAGGCCACCAGTGGAATAAGGGATGGGGGTCTCTTCAGTGGCGACATCGAAGACACTGTGTTTCTTTTAAGAAAAAAAAATCTTTTTGTAATTTAAAACAGACTGACAAATATGTAAAACCTCAAAAAGATTCTAGCTTTTCCCCATTCTGCCGAAAAATATAGAACATTGGTTGCAACATTGGTTCTTCTTTAAAAAAAGTTCATGAGCCCCTATCATGGATGTGATTAGTTATTCCACATGGCTAAATCTGGGCCATACTGACTGTATTGTGCTCTGTTGTCCAGATAATTTTATTCAGTGAAGTCATCTATGACCTTGTTACATCTTGCAGGCACTGGGTACCTTCAAAGCATTACTCTTGTATCTGCTCGTCCTGGTTCTGGGGAAGCAGCACCCTGGGTGGAGAAATGTGAATGCCCTGTTGGATATAAAGGACATTCCTGTGAACAATGTGCCCCTGGATATCGCAGGGAGTCTCCTGCATTGGGACCCTTCAGTCCTTGTGTGGCCTGCATATGCCAAGGAGGAGGCCTATGTGACCCAGAAACTGGTAAATGTCTCAATGCTTTATTGTCTCCTATCATAACATATATTCAAACTCACTCAAAAGCTCCCTTTTTTGGAAATTTTAGGTGACTGTTACTCTGGAGATGAGAATCAGAATAATGACTGTGCCGATTGCCCTCATGGACAGTATAATGACCCTCGTGACCCGCAGAGGTGCCTGCCATGCCCATGCAGTGCTGGGGTAGGCTGCTCGTTGTCTCCAGAGACTCAGGATCCTGTGTGTGACAACTGTCCTTTGGGATTAGGTGGTGAGTTGTAATACCATAACTATCATATGATTTTCTTTTGTTTGGGTTTTTCAATATTTGTTTGCTTCTGTCCACATTTATTATTTGAGTGTAAGATAACAGCACACAGGCCATGTGCTATATTTGGGATCCAAAGATCCAGTTGGATCCAATCATTGGGTCCTAGAATATTATATATAGAATTTCTTCTTCTGCTGCATATTGTAATTTGCACTCAGATCACACAAATGCACTCAGCAATTCACATGGAGTATGTGCTGTGTATCTGTGTTATAGCACACCCTAGTGTGTGAGATGTAAATTACACAAAATAAAATAATTTTACTGTAAAGTGTGTGGCCAGCTTAAGGTGTATCTAAACAAAAAAAAAAATAATTATATATTGCAGCTTACCATTCCTTAGGTGAGGTGGCTGTATACATTTTACCCTTTCTTTTCATCTACCAGTATCACCTTCTGTCCCAGGGTTCCAGTGCAGGGTTACCCTAGGAAAGGCAATTTGGAAAGCTAGGAAAACAGAATCCCTTTCTCCTATTCTCTCTTCAGCATTTCTATAACATAGGAGGAGGTATTCTATAGTTCTCAAATGTTATCTTGAAAAGCTGATAATATTGTTTAGGATTTTAGTTCACAAGAAATGAGAATCACACTGAATTTCTTAAATAGTCAACAAACATTTTTCTGTATTTGCCTGAGAGAAGAATACTAATGCAGGGCCTGAATCTATGAATGGTAAACTGCAATAGCATATTTATATTCTTTGATATTTGTGGTAATAACTTTCACCTTTCGCACTAGGTCCTCGCTGTGATATATGTGCTGATGGATATTTCGGAGATCCCCAAGGACAAAATGGACCCCCTAGGCTCTGCAGACCTTGTGCCTGCAATAATAATATCGATCACACAGTGGAGGGCAGCTGCGACCGAGTGACCGGAGAGTGCTTGAAATGTATTTATAACACAGCCGGATTTTACTGCGACAGATGCAAGGAAGGGTACTTTGGTAACCCAATGGATCCAAACCCACAAAACAAGTGCAGAGGTAATAAAAGTTTTTAGTTTTATCCACACCCCATATGTTCCATACTATTGCCACGACTATTTATTAACAGATTGATTTACTCTTGATAATGTAAAGCAATAAATAGAGGTGCAGCTTATAGATGGTAACACCTTTATTATTCCCATGTGGGAGGAGAGATGCAAACTGCCCCAGGATAACTCCCCTAGTGGGCTTTAGACCTTTTTAAAGATAGAACACAATATCACAATATCACTGTCCTTCTAGTATAATATTCACACGGTACCCTGTAGACAAAATCATGTCTCCATAAAGTAGATATAATACACAATAAAAAAAAAAACATATTAATATATTAAGTTAAGAAAACCACAGGTCCATCAAGTTTACCCAATAGCAGTATAACAAATGCAATTTGCAAAGTTGTTAATGTCAGCTGAACATTACAAACTTGCTTGCATTAACCTGACCGGCTTTGTACTAAGTCAGCACTTCTGGTGGAGCACAAAAAAAATCGGGTTGATGCATGCAAGTCTGTAATGTTCCTGATTTAATAAGCTACTAATAAAAGTTTTGTTTCATTTGTACTAAATTCCCATCAGTTAAAAAGGTCTTACATTAGACTTATCTTTGCTTATCTTCTTGTTTCTTTGCAAAGGTTTCTTTTAAAGAGAATCTGTTGCTTTGTTTATTCAGGGTTCTTTTGTGAGATCCCCACCAATTTACCAATCCCTAACCTCTCTGTACATCCTTGCTGCCATTTTGCCTGCCTGAGCACTAGAGTCTAATTTCTGTGTATGAACTGTGTTGGTTTTTTGTCTTGTAGATGAGCTGCTATCTTCCATCACGTAAGTGCTCACTATATCCTGACCACTAAAATCTAAGAGTAGGAGAAGAAGGCCACATGCTCCCCCATATAAAAAAGTATGGGGTATTCCTAAAGGCACCAAAAGACAAATGCAATGGCAGGTTAAGGCAGCAATAGCATTAACAGAGAGAGGAGTTCCTAAAAGAACAGAATTAGCAAGGTGGCAGATTTTCTTGAAAGAAGACTTTCCTTTAAAAATCTCTAATAATCACTACAAGGGTATTCATTTGCTGCAAGATGGCACTGTTAGCGTCTCTGGATGATCATTAGCTATCAATATACTATGCAGATATGGCTACTTTATACTAGTAATGTTATCATTTTAGCTTGCCTATAGACATAGACACAGTTTTTACCTCAATAGCCGAATATGGCAGGATTGGTAAGTGATCATGTAAGTGTATACAGTGTTAAGGCTTATTAGACTTTCAATGGTTGAGCCTTCTAATACATTGGGCATTGGCCAGTTTTATCTTCACAGCACTATACTACTGTTTATCCCCCCAAGACAAGCTTGTCCAAACAATGTCTACAGAAGCTCTCCCTCCGCAATGGGTTCAAATGTGCACACTGACAGTTATTTTAACCTTCTGCAAAACTACTTTGATCTAAAACAAGTTATCAGTTAAGGCAGGTGTGTGAAACTCGAATACACAGAGGGCCAAAATTAAAAACAAAGTCACGGGCCAACCTTGAAATTTATTGAAAAAGTTGAGGAAATTTTCTTCTTTTTAGATATAAACCCTTTTCATATGGAAACAATGAGGTTTTGCTTCACATTCAATCTGAAACAAGTTTATAATAGAAAAGTACAGCTGAGGGGGGGAGTGCTGGAAATGCCAGACGCGGCCAATGCAGAGCTAAATCTTATGAGTGGCCCGTGCTGAAACTCCCTCTTTATTGAAATAGCGCCGCTACTAAAATCCCTGGCATTATTTGCATCTATAAAACAGTCCAATGTGGGGCCACGCATAGGCAGAGAGCCCGCTGGTCTATAGACTCGAGTGCTGCCGGGAATTGTAGTAGCGGCGCTATTTCAATGCAGCAGCGGGCCAGCTGCAGTTCATATTTATGATTCCTTTGGGGGCCAAAAAAAGAACGTTGGGGGCCAGATTTGGCCCCTGGGCCGGAGTGTGACACTCCTGCGTTAAGGACTTTTCTGACTTTACACATATCCTGCTTGTTCAAAGTCAGTGATTTGGAAAGTACTGAAGCCAGAGGGTCAGTGTAATAGTCAGTAAACTAGTATTCTTAAAAAAGCAATAGCCTGTTCTCCTACAGTCATCAAACAAAGTACATTTTTAGATACTGTGTAATCAAAGTAGTCTGTAGTTCTAATTGAGAGCCTCACATATAAAAACTCAAAGTTTAACTTTTTAATCTTCTTTTTGTGTTTTTTTTCCAGAGTGTTACTGTCACCCTGTGGGTTCTCGGCAAGGTTCATGCCAGGCTGATGGCTTATGTCTGTGCAAGCCAGGATTTAGTGGTGAATACTGTGATCGGCCAGACTGCCCCAGCTGCTATAATCAAATCAGTGAGAAGGTGAGTTCCTAGCATGGTGGATTAGTGGTTAAGTAGCCCTACATTAATAAACATTTGCTAAAAGTCTCCCTACAAACTGGGCATAAACATGTACTTGTCCTTGGTGAACATCCTGGTCTGGATGCCCTTCAGTGACGCTTGTATAACCAAGAGTTATATTTTGGGTATTTAGACATGTAATCTCTGCTGGAGGAGATCAGAGTTCAAATGTATGTAGAGAATATTTGACCAAATGCTTTATTTGTGTAAGCTAGGAGCAGCATTTTCTTCAGTAAGGTAAGCATTCCAGCCCTTCTATCCCCACTTATATTCCCATCCTAGAAACAATGAGATATTTCAGGTTGGTATTTTTTTTTTTTCACAAAGTTCACTTTTTTGTGTATTTGAATTCTCAGATGGCTTCATACAAAGTGCAAGCGCAACAGCTCACTGGCTCTATCAATGGCGGAATCCAAACCCAAGACGAACGTTACCTAGAGGAACAGATGCGGAGGGTGGAGGAAAAATCCCGGAGCATGTTAAGGGAGGCTGAATCTGCACATGGTGAGATGGCAGATTAAAGTGTTGTAATTGTTATTTACTATAGCGCTTCAATCTATAGATAAAAAGGTGACATCTCTAAAATGCATCAAGACAAGAATGGTTTGGTTGACAGAAGATGTGGAAGAGTGACATGGGGTCCTCACATGTTGTGGCCGCTTTTTGTTATCACAAGATATGGATCTTTACCTTGATGTTAAATACCCCGATTTTTCACATTTTGCCATATGTGTGTACTAGTTGCAAGTACTTACTCGGGCTAAAAGCAACTTTCTTTCAGTTGAACTCCAGGGAAAATCCTTTTTTTCCCCTTTCATGTAGGTCCCTCTCCTTGATCCATGATTAACTAATCTTATGTGACACAAAGCATCCCGGATTTCTCCCCCTTTGTAACTATAGCCAATCATGACCCAGAAATATCTGGCTACACAATTATTTATGGAGGTAATAATAGCATTTAATAAAACAAATCTATATAGAGCTCAGAAATTATACTATAGTAATTATATTTTGTTTTGCTAGAGAATTGCTTTGAGCTGCAGATTAGAGAAACACCAGTTTTACATTTTTACTATGGGGTGATATTGGGCAAATTTACTGCCCTGGTTATATCCACTATAACTCCCCCCCCTCCCGTGGTTTAATTATTCTGTACATGATGTTCCTATTTTTTAGGTATTGAGCAGTCCCTCCAAAGGCAGATGTCAGCACTGCAGGGGTTACAGACCGATACTCAGAATGATCTAGGACAAGCACAGGCAAAACTCCAACAAGCACAGACCCAGACCGGCGAGTACCAAAGGCAACTGCAAGAGACCAAGCTGAAGATTACTTTGGCACGGCAGCAGCTTGAGAATGACCAGACTAAACTAAACCAAATGGTAAGTTTCATCATTTACAACATGAAAAATTAAAAACACACTATGATTATTTGGTAACCATGCTAATAATATTTTAATTTAGCCATTGTTATGGTTTAATGATTCTATAGTACCATTTTCCAAAAAGTTTTTGATTAGCCTTTATCTTCTTCTTAAAAGTAGGAAGTGTTTAAAACCAATCCCTGGGGCTCCTTGATGCCAGCAATTGGTACAGTCAGAAATAATAGGAAAGGATCACATAATAATACCAGTGAATTTGTAATTCTGTCTGTGGAAACACAATGTTCCATTTCCAATTTCTAATTATAGGGCAAGGATGGAGCACACAGTGGTAAATGAGCTGTTCCTTATTTCACAAACTCACAAAAAACGTTGCAGATAGTCTTCTCGATAAAATTGAGGATAATGATTATTTCAGATCGACAATTCATATTTATTAGTTTGTTTTGGAAATGTTTTTCTACCCTTCACCCAATCAGTTAATATACCATAGTCTATGGTCAATTTGGAGAGAAGCCAATTATCTTATCTGTATGTTTTTGGAGCATTATTGGAAACCACAATTCCAAAATGACAACCATGCAGATATTGTCTCAAGATTCAAGCTTGAGGCCAGTACTGTTATACAAGAGCACTAGAACCTTTGTGTTACCCATTAACAAATTACTAATTTTACTTTGTTTTTAAATTGCTTGTGATTTAACAAATTATAGATAAACAACTATGAATTTGTTTTACATTATAGAATTTTCAATCTGAGAATTTAAACTGGATTTCAAACAACTTTTCCACACTTGGTCAAGAAGCCCAGAAAATAGCAGCTAGGTAAGCCCACGGCTTGTACATTTGAAGAGAAATGTTGATTTTCCCCATTGCTTCCATTCCCTTTTTTTGGCCTGATTTATTAAAGCTCCTCTCCAAAGTGAAAGTGTATGTATTAATAAATCAGGATCGTTGTCTCTCCTTTGAGTAAGTATCATTGTCAGCAAAATCAGAATATAAGTATTAGGGGTCTATTTATCTGACATTCCCTCACACATTCCCCAGTGGGAATCAATTACTGCCAATAAAACACATGGACCCTCCCACAAGGGAATGTTTGAGTGCATATTAGATTATCTATTTTATAAATAGAGCTCTTAATGTTGTCTGCAAATGTATTTTTGTATGTTTTGCATAATCAGGATTAGGTGTTTTTACTAGATTACTGCTATTCTCAAGGCCAGTATGTTAGCAGTTTATACTTTATGTTTAAATCATTTTTATTGGTATAGTAAAAAAAAAAATAGCAATTGAATGGTATAACAATAGAAGTGATACAGAACAGCGAGGTGCAGTTTATACTTTAACACTGATTTAGTATCCAGCAACAAGGAAATATCTGGCTTATATGTAAACAAGTCAGGGATGGCTGGGTAGTTGTTAGCCTTTTGCAGGGCTAAGTTTTGTCTCAAATAAATGAAATAAAAAAATCTAATAAATCTTCTTTTTTGTTGTTGGACGCACAGAACACTGTGTATATTAGATCAATGTATCCATGACAACAGATGGAACCCATCCATGTGATGTGTGGAACAAACTAAGCTATAACTAATGAATAATAAAGTCAATTACTAAGCAGTATGACAGTTAATTAATGGTGAAGAAAATAGTGGGAGTTTGTGGGATGTTAGAGTTAATTAGCATTTACAGTGTTTGATTGCCAACAATATGCTCATGTCTCATTTTTAAACAAAATTTCTATAAAATAACATGGAAAAAATTAGTCCAACTTTAAGCAACATTTCCTTCCTAATGTTCATCTACGGTTTACTTGTTTTTAATTGAATCTTCTTCTTTTTACTGAATTCAGACTTGAACAAGAAGCTCAGATAGTCGTACAGAATGCAGGGGATGCCCTGGCGGATACGCAAAGAGCGATGCAGATTCTACGTTCAGGAGACACAGACCTCAATGCTGCAGAGAACCTGAGATCAAGGTATAGAATTCTGAAACAAGCAATATGTAGAAATCACAATTGGGCTGATGTATGGGTTTGGGTCTCATGTCACTTTACACTATAAGGCATATTTGTAAATGCAGTGTCATATGACACGTTGGTTTCCAGTACTTTTATGCTATACTTTATTCAGATGAAATCTTAGGGAATATATCATAAATGTTTAATAAATCCTATCTCTCTATTGTTACAATTTCTAGAGGCCAACATTTGGGGTAAATACAGAACTATCATGCTCACCTACTTTTTGAAAACAGAAGTTCCTACATTTGTCTATTTAGCACGGTAAATACATTTGCACCCACCAAATCACTTTAAAATAAAGGCCTAGTAGAAATTGAATGGTAGACACCAGAACTAAAAAAACTCAAAGGCTTAAATTAGAACTTTTAATTCAGGAAGAACTGAACTACCAACAACTCAAATAATACTTCTGGAATATATCTACAATAAATGACAATGCAAAATGATCCTAAAGCCAAGTGTGATCTACAGTATAAATGGGTTGGTTCAAATATTGCAACCGTTAAGACCAATTTACAATAATTTCTAGGATTTTTGTGCTATATAGCAGTGGTACCCAAACTTTTGGAGCTTGCGGACCACTAAATCTACAGACTCCGAACCATGCATGTGCAGGGAGCCGTGGGTCACTCATGACGTTGCATCATGACATCCCCCAGAGTGACGTCATGATGCCAGAACCCGTCCGCTTTCCCATCGCAGGTCCGAGCCAGTCCAGAGACACAACCTGCACACCTCCCCAAGCCTGCGACCTGTACAGGGGACATGCTCCTCTGCACTGGCCGATGTGCCTTCCCAAGTGGGGTCCTTCTCCTGACCCCACTGGTGGGATGCACCGGCCAAAGCCATGGACTATGGCTGTTCTCTGTGCTCTCGCGGCCCAGCTGTCAGATGGCCCTGGCCCACTATTGGACTAGAGGCTAGAAAGGGTAACCTGAGTACCCCAGTAGGGCATAAATCAACCTACTTTTGTTGGAATTATTTTTAACATTATGTTATCTTCACAGGCTGTATGATGTCCGAGCTCAGGTTGGCACACTGGAGACTGAGGCCATTCAAGCTGCAGCCTCTGCAGAGAGATCCTACAACGAAAACTCTCAAACTGCTCGGGAGTTAGGACAAGCTTCTCTTGTGCTTCCACAGTTCCAGGTAATGCCAGGATTCGCTTGACAGATGTTGCTGGTACTCCATTGACACAGTTATATGAGAATGCTGAAATATAATATGACCCTGAAACCTTGATTGTGGTGTCCTGATGTATGGATTAGCTGCATTCCTGGAAATCAGAAAGACAACCATGAGCAGCTTCATCTTACTTCCAGGAATGCACTTTCAGAAATAGGAGCTAAGGGGCCCTAACTGTGTATAATTTAAAGAAAAACAAACATATATGGATCTATATAATTTCACATTAGTTGGTAACGTGTATTTTTGTGCACAGCAAAGCAAAGAATTGCAGAGGTTTTAGAAATATTTTTTGTCCAACTTGCTCTGCTATCAAACACATGCAGCGTTCAGTTTCATCTGACATAAAGTAGAATAGCTGAACCTAAAATGATTTTGTGACTTTGAAGGATCTTATGTACAAAAATGAGCAGTTTATGTATTTCAGTGTTTCAGTTCTATAAAAGTAACAGTTGGCCACTTTAAGATTACTGGGGAAGAAACCAGCTGAATGTTAGAAAACATGACTTTTCATTATTCTAGATTGAATGCAAAAAACAAATGCATATAAAAAATTATGGTCACTAATTACATTTTTTTTTTATTTATCAGGAGGAAATAGAACGTCTTAAACAAGAATCATCAGCTGTGAGAACTTCAGTGGAAGCAGAAATATCTCAGTGCAAAAATTTACAGAACAAATTCAATGTCTGGGAGCAGGGTGCCGAGCAGCAGCTTTATGAAGGGCAACGGTACAGACAGGTGGGAAAATATAACACATTAACTATAGCCACTTGGGAATCTTCCATCATCTGATTTATTGAAAGTCAAGGAAAAAAGAGAAAATATTGTTTGTGTGTGGGCACCCTTAGATAAACCTGTTGGCACAGTATAATATACATAAACTGGCAAAATAATATATATACGAGAACAACTATGTTATTTCCCAACAGAGATATTTGTCTAAAATTGCTAACACAGGTTGGATTGTTTTAAACTTCAGGCTTTGTTTAAGAAGAATATATTTGGGTATTGTTTACTGATTTTTAGGAATTTTTTTTACATTCAACCAAAGGAGAAACATTTGCACGTTTCGTAAAATGTTAATTTGCTTGTGATAAGGATTTAATGCATGTGATTAATAAACAAATTAAATGAATGAATTAATGTTTTACTAATCAATCTCAATTGATATTTTATTATCCAACATTTGGTTTAAATATAGCAAATTTAAAAAAAAACACAAAGCTATTGGAAGGAAATATTTGTGATTACAACTCAACATTCCAATCTAAAAAAAAAACTGACAGAAGTGGCCAGCAGTTCACAGATCAATTCACAAATGCTCTATAGAGGACTATCTAGTCCATAGGCCTGATCTGACGACATGATATATTTCACTTATAGATGGGATTTGTTTTAGAATTACAAATATCTGGCAGCCAAGTTCCCTCTTTGATGTGAAGTCATCATACCAGTTAAAGTCTGATTTTGCTTTGCTGTTTTATTAAAGCAAAGCAAATCTGAAATGCATGTATCGTGTAATTATTAACCAAATAAAAAACAAAATCCTTTTTTCATTTATTGAATATATTATCATCAGAGAAAAGCTGCTTTAGATGTAACGACCTGTACATCCATAATAGTTGTATATAGCAATACTAAGTAGTATGTGATGTTATCAATCTGACTTTTTTTTCTGCAGATGGGGGATCAGCTGTTGTCGCGGGCAAATGCTGCAAAGAATAAAGCCAATCAGGCTGTTCTTTCAGGAAACGTCACATACTATGAGATCGAGGGCATGCTTAGCAGTCTGAAGGGTGGGTATAGTGTCAACTGTCTAAACATTACAGCAAAAATGCTACAAAAGTTTTGTTAAGCTTATGCAGAGTAGGCCATTTCTAGACTGAATGCTATTTCTCTAGTTTTTAGGTACAACATAATATATCATAATGTAAACATTGGGAAGTTGGTGCCATATAAAACAATTAAGGGATGGAACCCATTCAGAAGACCTTCAACAGCTGTAACTTTGACATATTCATAAAACCAAGTGCAAAAACAACATGTATAACATGTTATATGATTCCTCATATGTGTGAATATGTAGGAGGGGACTGTCTTTTCTTTAAGTGTTAGTTGTAGGGCTCAGCACATAAGTATATCTTCTGCATTTATTAATTATCAAGGAATGAGGACATTCATTTTCACATATTTGTTATACAATGTTGGCCATTTGTCTGCTTTTTGGGTACTGGATGGGAGATGTCATGAGGACTTTTTATTTTCGGGTTATTTCATTGGGTTTGAAGCAACTGAGCTCCATATTTGCTGATATCTATTCTACTAAATTGTAGGATTCGGAAATCAGGTGGGAGATCGACGCAGAGAAGCAGAAGAGGCTATGAGACTTTTACCGGAGATCCAGCGACGTGTACTGGAATCAACAAGTACCACAGAAAGAGCGAGTACAGCACTTAAGGGTGCAGAGATGGATGCTGATATGGCTGTGGACAATTCCGGAGAAGCTCAGAGTATTACAACTGCAATACAACAGGTAATTGTCCTATTTTCCAGGAATTATATGCCATAGCTTCTTTAGTTTTGTAAGGACAAAAATTTAATGATTTATTTGAGGAGTATTCCTTACAGAAACAAAGTCTAAGCTGGGTGTTTAATTGGTAGTCCGAATCATCCACAAGCCTGTTATAGTTCTATATAAGATCATCACACCAGAGATCCATCTGTACCGACTCTTTGGGTGCCACGGGACACTGAGTTAAAGATCTAAAAGATAGTTTGGAAAGTTTTGTACATCTAGGGGGTTTAGGTAGAAGATTGGATAGTAGACAGACTATAAGTTTCAGTCATTACTATGATGTTAACCTTAAAGAAAAAAGTAACTCTGTTTTCCATATTTTGTTTTATTTATTTAAAAAATTGAGTGTTTGTCATTGTAGAAGGCTGTCAGTGACTTATTTGTACATTTACTCAATTCTGCTTTTTACAGCCCTATTAAAATATAATTAGCTGACTTTTTCTGTCTTATCACTAAGTCACCATATTGGAAGTTATTCCCTCGATTCCTATTCTGATTAATTTAACCTTTAAAATTTGAATTTTTTCAGTCCTAATGACAATGGTCATTGGAATATAAACATATAGATTAAATGTCCTTTAAAAGACAAAAGCAGCAAAAATACCCTGACACAAGTAACCAATTATCCAAGCTGCCATTACTGCTCTTGCCTTCTAAAAATACAAATAATTGGCTGTCATGCTGATCCAATGATCTCATTACTTTCTGAGTCACTGACCTGTACCAGTTTTCAATATTTCTATTTCCTGTGCGTTCACAGATCTTTGTGGTCTGTAAGTGCTCCTGGACACAACCCTTTTCCCTAATAGCCAGTTAACTCTTTGTGTTCCTTGTTTCTCAGGATATGATGCGAATGAGCCAGGATGCAAACAGTTCAGCTCAGCTGGCCTTGAAACTGGAGTATGAGTTTGCTGCACTACAGAAAACGGCTATCAAAACAGCTGGAGAACTGGATGCGAAGGCAAAGTAAGCAGCAGAAGACAGAGCAGCTGCACAGTTGGTAAATACCATGCATGTGCAATATAAGACATTTAGCAGACTATGAGCAACCAACTTTTCAATGTGTATTTGACCAGCAAATTCTAAACCTTATATGCAATATCAGTTTACCAAATGTTTTACTTGTAGCTTCTAGAATTCCTAAATTGCACAACCAATGTCTATTGTTGGCTGTGGCATACCAGAAGCAGCCAAACTGATCTACCTATAGGATCTTAGTTTACCATAGCAAGGGCAGTTGGGAAATTACTTTTGAAATGTAACAGGTTGCATTATGATTTTTCCTGACTTACTTATCAGCCTAATAATGTCCAAGTGTATTGGTGAAGAGTGCTAAAATAGCCACGTTGTATTCAGTACTTGACATGCCTGCTTTCTTCCTTTAGATTGTTGATGATGCAGCGGAAGCTGAAGCTCATGCTGGTGGTGCTCTGAATGCTGTTACAGCGACACTGAATGCCCTTGATCATGTTCTCGGTTTATTAGGTAAGCATTTGGCATAATCAATTCACACACAGTGCTGGTTCCTGCAGCATAACGCACTGATTGAATTACAGACCTATTAGGTGTTCAACAGAGGCAGCATTTTTGTATCCATTACCACCAAATGATATCTTAGAAACCAGTTATAGATTGTAGATAGAAGCATAGATGGGTCATACCTCCAGCTGTGGTATATTGGAAGGTAAAATTTAACGGTAAAATCTCACACAAAAGCCTTGTCTTAGGTTTTTTATGAACAATAATATGTAAGGAAGCTTAAAGTTAGTAAGTTTTTTGTATGTACTGATGTTCTTCTCTTCTGTGCTTGCCATTTTTGCTAGGGATAAAAACCTTACAGGGAGAATATTTTAATGTATGTAAAGATGTAAACATTTGCTGATAATAGCAACATTAAATAATGGACTTCCAACAATTTGGAAATAAATCTGGAGATGCATCGAAGCATATTACCAGCCACATGCATCCTAAGTCTCTTATCTGCCACCCTGGTACTGCATACTTGACCAGCAATGATTCCAGCCATTTAAAAGCTTAAAGCAGAGCTTTACTTTAACAATAAAAAAAATGCAAGCAGGCAGGATGTTTGTTGCAGAAAAAATAGGTGATGTCTTTTTTGCAATAAAACAAATGTACCTGCCTCTTCGCAATCTTTTCTGTAAAATGCATTGAGCTGCACATGCAATTTTGGCATACTTGGCTGCCAAGAACAAGTTATGTCATTCCAGGCCTGGCCAATTAAGCTGGCCAAAGATCCTAAACCTGTAAGCGGACGGGGCTAAACTGCTGGTGCTCATGACAAAGCAAAGAGCATACGTTGCAGAATGGACATCACACATCCCTTTTGCAAAATACAACCTTCCTGTTTGCATTTTTTTTTTAAGTTTCATTCTACTTTAAAGGTCAGAAGAACACTAGGAACTGCCACCAGAGGCATGGTCTAGTATGCAGAAAACACTGCAGTAAAGAACCTTGAAATTCTTGATTAGACATTTTATAACATTATTAAACATTTATGACATACATTTTCTTTTGGAAAACAGTTAAATCTGTTCTCAGTGTTCTAAATTTTAAACCCATCTTTCCTATTCATTTTCTTTTTTACAAACAAATGTTAGAATGATTTAGGTGTAACCAAACTTTCATTGTGTTGTATGCAGATCAACCCATTGAAGGAAATGAAGACGCATTACAAGCTTTGCAGGGCAACATGGAGACAGCTCGTAAACAGGTCACTCAACGCCTAAGTCCGGCTTTACAAGAGCTGGAGTAGTCATATAAATTTCAAAAAGAGAGGATTCTAATTCTGGATAAAGAGATCCAGCAAACGATGATGGACATTCAAAACCTGAGGGATATCAAGAATAGCTTTCCACCAGGGTGCTACAATACAGCTCCTATTGAAAGACCCTGAAACCGTAAAGGACAGAATAGATGCCGCAAAGCCAATCATCTGCATGATGCATGTGAAAATAAAAGGCCTCATTTTGGACATTGTTGAGCCCGGTCCTGTGGCTAATGGGTGCTAAATAAAACCATGAAATGTGTCTGTCTTATAAACTGTGCCATATTTTGTCTTTTTATCTTTTGTATTTATTTATTAATAAATATATCATTGAACATTATCGCTTAATTTTCCAGTGACATCATGCCTGACACAGTCATTTTCTAGCAAAGCAAAAACTTTATTGGTAAAACAACAACAAGAGAATGAATGAAATCCAATACAATTCTAAGAATGGTTCACTCGCTGCATCTTAATCTGCAAATACCAAGTGCTATTTTACATTATCATTGTTACATGTTTGATATAATCTCATCTGTAAACACTAGGCAGTTCTACATTTCAGAAATATTTTATGAACGCTTCTTTATACTGCACTTATAAACTCCCCATCCTAAGATTGTGTCCTGTAAGTACGCCAGACATTTTACATGATATAGACAGGTTTTATTAATTGGTATTGTTAGGGTTCAGGTAGATTAATCTGATATTTACTGAAATAAAAGGAAAAAAGGAACATCAGTAAAGGTTTAGATCAATTTTAATTGAACATATGGTAATAAATGCATTAAAGAGACCCTGTACGCTACAACAGTATAACAGTGCCTCCTTATAGCCCCTAACAAGATATACTCATTGATCCATACTTCCTTCTCCTTCGCTGCCTCCCTGCTGCAAAATGTCATCAAGGAAGCTCCAGTTTCAGATGGTATCAATGCCTATCTGTGACACATAGGAGGTCATATGGTTTCCTACACCTGAAAATCATGCTACATTACAGCAATGGAGTGAGGAATCCAGCAGACCAGGAAGGTAGCAAAATAGCAAGGATAGGAGATAATACTTTTCTGGGGCAGGTGTGCTACCAGGAGAAACTGAATGGGCATAATGATAATTTCTCTTTAAATATCTGAATTAATAATTGATTCACCAATACTGGCAACTTTATTTAAATGCAAATATTTTCCAGGTGTTACAGTTTTTCCTTTAATGCACCAGGCAGAAAGTAGGTGTGGTCAAGATGAGAGCTTACTAAAAAAAAGTCAAGATCGGCCTATAATTTCAATAGCTTCTATCTCTTTCTTAGTTTATATCACACACAAAGTTTACTGGAAAGTGTATCTGTTACATACTCTCTGTGTACTTAATACTGATCCATACCAAAGCAACCTATTCTATGTTATTAAATAAGTTGAATAAAACTAATATGGGAAAAACACTTTTATGTTTAATTGATAAACAAAAGACCTTGCAGAATGTCTACATGCGATATCAGTTCATAAAAGAATCCAAATGTTTGATGAATAATCTGTATTTGATGAGTTTTTACTCTGTGTGTTTCTGCCCTCCATAGATAGATATGTGGGATTTTTTTTTTTTGGGAAAAAAAACACTATATTTTATCAGTCATGTGGTTTGTTTTTTAACTGAACATTTATGTCATTGTCATTAGAACAGCCTTTTTTCTCGGAGGAACACCTAAAATATTTTCCAGGTTTTAGGGAACCCTGCTAAAACGAATGCATTGGGCATCAGTGGAATAAATGCCCCTTGCCTTAGTGGTTATTTGGAAAAAAGTTCCCCTTAAAATGAGGGTTTGAATTCCATTATTAAAGACAGCTAAAATGATCTCAGGTGTCAGATGTTCTGGTTGAGGAGGGATGGACCTTAAATGCAACACCAACACCTTTAAAAAATGCTGGTTACCTAGCCTTTGGGCTTACCCTCAATAGTTAGAGTTAGTAAGCTAAAGCAAGCATGCAGATAATAATTTCTGACTTTTCTTTGACTTGTACATATACAAACTAATATATGGTGTTTCAAAAAGTACCAAAGTTGGAAAGACAGCATAACAGGCTGTAAGGCAGCATTTTCAGAAGATTTTATTTTACACCTACATCTCATGCTAATGGTGATGGTAATTTAATCTGTTGTTAAGAATTAACTCATTAGTAGCACCTTGAACTCAACATTCTTCAAATGAAGTTACTGCCAGCAGTGGAGCCACAGAGTGAGATCATATTTGTAGGTTAACTCCAAATGTTGCTGTTTTAACTGTACAATCAAGATGGTACACTGCATCTACTTAATTGTGTGTTGTTTTAGAAACCAAGACAATGAGTGATAGAAAGGTAATAGTAAATGAATGTGTGTGGATTCCAAGATGCATACTTAGCATAGGACCTTGGTAAACTCATACCAACACATACATCGCAATTAAACCTGAAAGGCCCAAAACAAAATCTGTTCATTCTAATAAATAATTTATTTAGCTACACTCTGTAAAAGAAGAGATTAAATACTTACTTCCCTAGTGAACAGCAAGTAAAATCTTTTGTCTAATTCAGAGTTGCAGCGCTGCTATTAGCCAAATAATATATCCCCCCGGTAGTATTCTTGCCATTTTAAGGAATGTTACATGGAGGGACATGCTCCTATACAACATAAATATTAGACTGAGTTGTTGCTGCCAGCGGTGCAAGAAGTCAACATTTTCACACATTGACACCAGAAAGGTATGTACTCTTCTTTTACTAAGTGCAGCTGAATGGATTTATATTATTATCAACATTTTTTATATAGTGCCAATACTTTACATAATCATGTCCCCGAAAAAAAAGCACACTGTCATAGTGTAATGCTCAGACATGATCCAAGGTTAATTTTGTCAATTTACCTGCATGCATGGCCATGACATATAGAAGGACACCCACATAAATATGGGATGATAATATATACTCCAATAGAAAGTGTCCCGGGCAGGACTTGAACCTGGGACCTTG
>NC_092865.1:23011184-23028801 GCF_032062135.1 Pyxicephalus adspersus | reverse complement strand
AAAAAAAAAACATGAGCAATAAAGAGAACTAATAAATAACTTGTACTTTTTGCCTGCAAAATAAGGACCATTTGTGGCCCCCATTACTGAACCCCAAGCTGACATGTCTGCATTCAGTTAGTATACAGGTAAATAAATATTTTCTTTGTGTACCTACCTAAATAACTTTTGATTGAGAAAATATATATTGTTCATTTAGATAGGACCCTTTCTGAAAGTTACATCCTTGCTACCCAGTAATCCATCCGAGAATGTAGACAGTCACATGCCCTTTTCTCCTGGATAGAAGTTTAATAAAAAGATATGGTTACACCATGGAGATCAAAGCACAGTAAGGCATGCTAACTGCGTGCACAATGCTTATGAAGGTGATGTAACAATGTCTACTTTTTGATAACCACTGCCCTCTAAAATTGAGAAGGAGAGTGAGCAGGAATAAGGTAATTTTCTGAGCTGAAAAAGAGAATTACTATGAATTGCTAAAATTTATTACATGATTTATAAATAACACCCCTATCCCATAAACTGACCAGTACATGGAGAATGAATAAACAACCATTTAGTGTAATATGATGTACAAGGCACCCAATGGGTTAAGTGATACCCCCAAAACTCCCCCCCAGCAAAGTAAGTTTACAACTGCATTTATGTTTAAACACGCCAGAAAACAACACCGCCTCACCTCAAGCACTCTTTTCACTAGTACAGCGAGTGCTCTCTCGCCTTAGGCTTTGGAGTGAGAATGACTTAAAGTATATTTGTCACTTCTTTTTAGTGATGGAAGCCATTCCACAGACTGAACCAATATTCAGCATATCAGTTTATTAGTAACCAGTGACATGACTATAGTACTTCTGCCACAGTAATATCCTAAGTTATTAGTAAACTGGAAAGCTGCATTCTTTGATCTATTGGTCCTAGTAACAAATGGCTGCCTCTGTACTAAGAAGGTGACATGTATCTTTTAAGTAAATGAGTAAGGCAGACAGGTGAGTAGGGCAGTAATGAGTGGGGTACAGAGATATCATGATCTGTGAGGAGATTGTGGTGAGTAGTGAGTAATAACACATTTTATTGTGATAATGAAGGTAGTCCATAACTACGCCCCATGCTGCAACATGAAAAGTCAACCAGATGTATTGATATAAAGCTGACTTTTCAGAACATAGTCAATGACAGGTTGTGTCAGGTAATCCACCACGTGTCCATCTCCATGCTGCAAGGCCAGTCTGAAAACAAAAAAAGAAGGGTAATGCAAAAAAGCTCATCAAATAATATGAATTCACATTTTAAAAATTAAAACAAATAAAGAGCATAACATTCATTGGACATAGAGCAATGTTATTGTTGGCACTGCCCTCCTACCAAAAGTTCTTCTACCCCACAGTTCTTCCCTTTTCAAACTATTTATTAAAACCAATGGCTGGATCAATGCTCTATTCACTTGAACTACTGTCCTCTGTAAACAAATAGATGATAACAAAAACCAGGAAAGATAAAATACTCATATGCACTACTTAATATCTAGCTTTAAAAAATGTTTTCATTTGTTAGCCTTTACCATAATAAAAAAAAGGCAATATCTACAAAACCACTATACATACTCTGAAAGCATTTGGGCCACATGCTGTGCTCAAGCAGATATGCTTAAATATTACTACACACATTTTGTCAAAAAGGTTTCCTAACTACAGAAAAAATTACAGAAATAATCAAAGTACTATCAATTACCTGCTCTTAGTGGAGCTCACATGGGTCATAGGATGGTTGGTATCATCTTTAACCACAATTATGTTATTCTGAAGGAAGGAAAAATTCTAGGTTAGCATGTTTGTAAATTTAGCACAGTTGTAAACCTAAAATATAATATACCTGGAATTTAATTTCTGCTAAAACATTGAAGTGAATTAATTTCTTCAGAGACACCACTACGTAACACTCAGCCAGGAGGCTTGGCCTAGTTATTCATGAGTGTCTCACCTCAGTTACCTGTTAATTTAGGAACACACCTTGTATTTACGGAGCAGAGACGAATGATTCATGATTTGCTCAGTGTCTGTTCCGTCACGTGGTACAACCACAATGCCAAAGTCACCCACGATCACCTCCATCTACAGGAAGACAAACAAATTGCTGTGAGGAACAAATAGGATGAAGCATACTCTAGATATTACTTAGGATGCCAGTCACACCAGGGGGAAGAATAAAAATAGCAGGGAACCCAGACAACAAAAGGAACAATACTCACATCGGACTCATTCCAGAGGCCAGGGATACAAAATGACTCAAGCAGGTCACTACCACACAGGAGCAAGATCCGTAGCTCTGGGTAGGAAGGACAGTAAGTGTATGAGCAAGAGCACAGTATTCAGTAGAATATTAGTGATAGTTACCTAAACACTGCCTCCTACTGAAACTTACCTATTTCTTCATACCTCATCACTGTGCCCAAATTAGCATTCTCATCTGCAAAAAAAGAAAAAACACAGACACAGTTAGGAAAGTTAGATAATAACATTTATCATCTTCTGCAGTAGTCATCTTCAAGCTTATATTCTGAATTCTAGTGTTCATAAGGCTGAGTCAAATCTAGATTGACAATAGTTGTGGCAATTTCACTGTCAGGGGTTCAGGCTTTGATCACAGCTGCTAACAAGGAATATATAGTCAGGCAGAGGGGAGGGGGTCAAGAAAGGAATATCCCACCTACAACCATGCTAAAATGTATACATCAGATGCCCATTCCTTAGCATTGCCTTTAGGTTGCCTAATGCATGGGCCCATACCTAATATTATTAAAGCAGACAAGGATTATTTAGGGTTTAAAGGGAAAATATGGTGTATTTTTATTACATGTTTTGAGTTATTGTTTGTTACATTAACCACTAGAAGAAGCAAACATTTGGTTACTATTACTAAACCTCTTACAAAATTTGAAGCCCCCTAAGAGCTGTGGCTACAATTTCTAAGTACATTCTTTGCACATGCAATGCAATGGACATAGTCCTCTTTCAATTACCCAGTGCTTCCATATTCCCATGGTCCTATTTAGGGTGTAGATTACTAGAAAGGCCATTAGGTCTAGTAGGAATGTAAAAAAAAGCTTCTACTTATGTTATCACTTGCTCCACCTGCAGCCAGTGTGGCCCCCTCCTGTGTTTGAAACTCTGGGTTGCAGGTGGGCCCTCAGCAACAATGCAAGAATAATGGTTCTGCATTGTAGTGTTTGACATTGGTGCCTGCAACTTCAGCACAAAGCACCTTTTAGAAGAGGCTGTGGAGGCTCAGTCACACAGAGATCATCTCCAGAGAATCTGTGTGAGGAAAATGTAAAAGTGCTTTTAATACATTTCCCTAAATCTAAAATATCATTTACCCTTACCATTTTTTTTAAAGCCAGGTGATATAAACAGTAGTGTGTCATGGTATATATATAATGTGTATATATTGGAGATACTTACCTACAAATGTAACACGCTGCAGATTGGGACGGGCACAACACATGCGACTTAGTCCTTCACCAACTTTGCCCAGAAACCTCACTACAAACAGAAAACAACACACAGTATGGTGAGGGTTTTAGGGTTTAGTTTGCTGCATGTGCTCTGTATTTGGGCGTGTGTTTTTATAATTTGATTTAGGCACATTTTGATGCATTTAGAAAGACCTTAATCAGCAGACTTGGACTGTAAGGCCTACTAGACAATTTAACTGCTGTTGTTGCATTTGATCAACTAGCCTGATTGATTTTCCAATCAGCAGTCACTCATTTAGAGGATCCAAAATGCAGCACATAAGTGATTTATAAACTTCCCTTCTAATCGTGGGTTGGGGGTGGGGTAAACCATAGGATAGACAGAAGCTCTCAGTTGGATTTGTTTGCTAGGACACATGACATGACTTGAAAGTGATGTTTACCAACACGCTCTATTTGTCTGCGTCCCGTCAAGGACCCACACATTGGTTGCTTATAATTGGTTGGCACACAGTTTCAATTTATATTTATTTCAGATTCAATCAGTGATTTCATCAAATTAGAGATAATCAAAATCGGCTCATGAGCACAAAGCCTAGGATTCTGCAGGAATCAAAATGCAGCGGGTACTATGGTTTTAAAAAGTACTAAGTGCACATGGTTTAAACAAGATAAATGAAAGCCTTGTTTCTGGCATGACCTACAGTTTAGGGAGCTGAAAAGTGTACGTATCAAATATTTATACGTATAATACGTATTTAAATACATGTATGAGGGGATTAAATACAGTGGAGGGAATACCCCTTTTAAACATTGGTCCCAGGATCAGGTGTCCCATTGTGCCAAGGGAAATAGAAGGATGCTGGTATGCCCCAAGGTAGGGAAAGGAGGCAGTTTGGGAGCTTCACAAGAATGAGGAAGGTCACAAAAAGGGATAAAACTGCAAGCAATGCTTTAGTTTTTGTCATACATAGATAGCAATATAAATATGGTGGAGGGCCTAACCCTTCCTCACACTATCCAAAACTACAAAAATGTGGTTCCCTAGGTATACTTTTATCTCTAAAGCTACGTACACACTTCCAGGGTGCCGATAAGTCGCTCTCTCCCTCCCCTCCTCAAAGAGCAGAACGGTGCTGTATGTGCAGCATCGTTCATGCATCGTGGAGTGCTTAGTCATTGGAAAGGATCGTGAAAGATTATAAGACTATAATTGCAATTGTGTATGCGGCTTTAGTTCTAATTTTCTTCTTGTGCCTGCCTGTTCTTTTAGCTAGACCCTTAAAGCAGCGATAGTCTAATATTGATGTCCCTAAAGTTGAACCTGCAATTGCAATCAGCTATGTTCTGTGAGCCAACTGTATCCTTGTCCACAATAACAAAAACATGAGAGGGAGTCCACTTGGCAAACAATCGCATGCACTGCAAGTGTGTCAGCTCCTGACTCATAATGTTTCACAGTAAGGGTGAGTGTTTCAGGATTTCCAAGTAAGTGTGTACATCCCGGAATCTCCCATATTTTTTTTTTTTAAATGTAATAATTGCTTGCATTGTGCATTAATACATGTTTTATTTTATTAGATATTTTAATACATTGCACTCTACAAGAATTTGCACTTACCTGCAGTGGTCTTGTTAGTAAGATTGTTGTTCTGATAGACAGGCTGTGTTGGCTTGTTCATAGACTGTCCAATCACAGGTGTGACAGAAGGTGTGTTCACATTGGACAAGATACAGCCAGTTACTCTCTGAAAAATATTATATATTAAAAAACATATATTTACAGACATGTCTGATTCTATAAAGAAACAACTCACTAGATATTTTAAGGAAAAAGTACTTTTGTCCAGTTTAAATAGTGGCTAGGATGTGCAATATCCTATCCATATGCAATATGCAATAATCAAGAACAAGCAAGGTGCATTAGCTCAGTAAAAAATGAAATCCTATTGGCTGTCAATATGTTGCCTTACAGTCACTTTGGACCTGATGTACCAATATATTCTTACACAGAACTCGACATGTTCTTCACAGATATATATCATACCATAATACTTATATTAAGACATTTCAATAGGATCTGATTGGTAGATGAGGGGAAGTAATTATAAGTAATTATCTGTAAAACATATTGATACGTGAGGCTTTTTTTTAAGCTAGCCTTTGCTGTTCTAAAGAATACTCTTATGTCTTCTAGATACTAGAATGTCTTACCTTCATGAGGTCTCTGTGATGCTCCAACACGCTGCATGTTGTTTGCCAAGTATCTTGGTAGCATTCCCAAGGGTCTACCCTGTGTTATAAAATTACTTGTTAACTACAGATAACTTGGTCTCTAGAATGTGCAGCTGCAGATATCCATTATTCTGATTTCTTGAATCTATAAATATCTTCCTTCAAAAATTCTCATGCTATAGACAGCTTGTGATCCTCCACTCTACAGCTCCTATAAATACTTAACATTGCTTCAGAATTCATGCACCTACAGATTACCTGTCCTCCTCTAGAATCCTTCACCTACAGACAACCTGTTATTCTCCAGAATTCTTGCACTGCACATAACCTGTCCTCTTCCAGAATGCTTACACTACAGATAACCTGTCCTCCTCCAGAATACCTGCAATACATATATGCTATTTTGTTCCAAATATCCTTAACTGCAAATATCTTGTTCTTTTTTAGAATTCCTGTACTACGGATATCATGTCCTCCTCCAAAACACCTGCAGTACATATATCCTGTCTTGATCCAGATATCCTTAACTACAGATATCTTGTTCTTTTCCAGAGTCCCTGTTCTACAGATAACTCCTCCTCTTCCTCATGCATAATTCCTACACCTAAATATAGACTCTGCTACTTTCTAGAATTTCTGAATGTATAGATAACCAGTCCACATTCAGTACTGGGAGGTAAATAGTGCTCCTCCAGAATTCCTGCACTACAGATAAATTGTCACTTTACCTAGAGATGATCTCATTTAGAGTTCTTGCGCTTACAGATAGCCTGTCCTACTCTAGAACTTCTACACCAACTAACAAGATTTCCTTCTACAGAAATGTTGAATTTACAGATAACCTGTAATCCTGCGGTATTGTTTGAAAGAACATTGCAAAAAAGGAAAAACACAACCGCCTCTCTAATTTTTATTGTAAATATATATAGCTCCTAATTCCCACATGACATGATCCTCTTACCGAATCCAGTCCGAATTCTGCACAGCAAGTTGACACATGTTAAGACGATGGCGACTTGAAACCAAACCCTAAAGAGAAGACAATTTAATATTAAAAGGCAGTAGTAGAAAAAAAAATAAAACAAAATTGCTACAAAGTGTGATGCCGGCTCTTCGAGCCCACTGAAATTATTACAAAAATTCATCTCTCCTCTGTGGGTCCCAATGGACCTAAAACTGAACCTTTCAGGAAAGAATAATTAGCATTTACAGCATTTGTCTGTATACATAACAGCATAGATAATGGAAATTGATTACCAAAGACTCTGTATGTTTAACCAAGTGTTGTGCAAAACAAAAGTAGAGATTGCCACTAGAGACCACATAAAATATCAATTACCATCACGTAATATGTTAGCTACTTTACCAGAACTAGAAGATATTAAAATAAACAGGAAGATGGAGGAAATGCACAGGGGATGATTCCAGCAGACCTTGAGTGCAAATTCATGGTCTTCAAATAATGTTTAATATAAGATATATTTTATACTTACTTAACAACCACCAGATACTCTCCTTAGCAAATGTTTATACTAATTTCACAAAAAGTGTAAAATTAGTATCTGATTTTTACTGAAAGTTTGGTGAAGCAAATATTAAACAAGCCAACTAGTGTTATCACAATTTTAATTATCTGTAGTCTTTAATACATATGGAGTCATTATTGAACTCCCTTCTTAAAATTGTCTTTTTAGGTAACACATTTTGCTATATATAGGCATAGTATTTTAGGTTGTTATGCTTGACTAATGTGTTTTGTTATATTTGTTTTTTCCAACAACAAATGTTTCAGAATTCAGTAGCAAATCCACAGATTGGTAGTAAATTAAAAATACAGAATTGTTGCGAAAATATGTAAATTTTTTAAAGTTGTGGGAAAGGTGTCGATGAATAAGAAAAGCAAGAAACCATTGGATTGTGTAAAACATAGCTATAGTCAAAGATGCCAGGATATTTCTTCATACTATCTGATCTCCTATACTCATAAAGAGAACTGCAAAAATGTCACAAGAATCTTCCAGATAAGGAAAACTCCTCAAAGCATTCTACATTGACCACACTATATCCGTTCAGTGAAACCCACATTGTTTTTTGGGCTGCTGTACACCACGTTTTTGGAGTTTCCATATTGTTTTTGAAATGTATATCCACTTACTTTTCACACTAATGTATCATAAGCTGTGTAAATATTAAAATTATTAACAGGGGTTCCCTGACCCCTAAGAGACCTGTTACAAAGGTTAGAAAAGACTGGTCCAATGGACTGGTGAGAATAGGTCTTCCTACAGATGATGATGCAAATATCTCTCCAACTCATTTAGCCCTTTACTTCATAAATCTTTCCCTATCCACACATCCCATGGCCATATCTTCTCCTCATCATGGTAAAGTTTAGTAGGCTGGAAGAAGAAAAAAATTGCACATTATTTTTCTTTGATGTCAGCTACAGTTGTAAGAAAATACTAAACTATGGACTGACCTAGATGTACGTCATAATAATGGCTGCATGATTTTACAAACAATGCAAAGGGCAGTAGTCAGCAGAAAAATTAACCTTACCATTACCATTACACATACACATGTAATTACCCTCACACAATCCCCTTCCCTGCCACATTCACCTACATTCCGCTTACCCATTCATTCACCTCTTCATTTCCCTCCTCCTTCTCCTGACCCTACTGATCATGTCCCGCCTATGGACACAACTTTTGTTGAGTCCACAGCCCTGACCTACTGTCCCCCCAGGATGTTTAGCAAGCAGGTCTAAACCTGCGATGGGAGAGTGGGCAGGTTCTGGCATCATCACGTCACTCTGGGGGAGGTTTCTTACCCTTTGAGTGACACACGGCTCCCCGCGCATGCATAGTCTGAATTCCGGACCTGGCACATGCGCACTTGCTTCTACTACACGCCGCCGGATTTAAAATGATGAATTTCATGGTCCGTAAGGTCGAAAACATTGGTGACCACTGCATAGGGCATTGTAAAGCACTGTATTAGACCAACAGTTAAAAAGGGTAATTTTATTAAAAGAAATGTATATCTTTAGGCCAATGGTTTGAAAATAAGTATTAGGAGTTTGGTGCATACAATTTTTGTACACACTACTGATGGCAAAAATATGTGAAAGGCCAGGGCAGTCTGATAAGAAGGGATTAAAAAAGACGCCTGAGAAAAAAATGTATTATATGAAGAAGTGGGATCATGCAGTTATCCACTCAATTTAAATTTAGCTAGATTGGAATAAATTACAAAGGACATCAAAGGAAAGGTTGTGCAGCCATTCACTGCTTTAAAAGAAAATTATTAAATCATTTTAGGTTTGCCTTAATCACACAAGCAAACTATTTGAACTTTTTCAAGAAAAGTGATCAGCAAAGAATAGTATATACAGGTATACAAAGCTAAATGTCAACATTTAAAGAAAATCCAGCCAACAGGCTACTGATACACTACTTCCCACATATTTGTAAAGCACGTATTAGAAATTATGGAGTCAGAATTTTGAATATTTTTCACCACTACACTGCTACTAATCTCCTGTTTACTAGTGAATGAACATCACCACACTGAAATATTCAGGTGGAATATTAGAAAAAAAAATGGGATTAGGCAAATATTTTTTCTACTATTATAATAGTTACATTTTAGGTTAATTAGGTATTTTTTGTTGTCTCCTCCCAATGTCTTTCTCTTTTCACAGACTCCCAAAAATCACTAATGGTCCAGCTAAGATTGTAACCTTCTTATTCTTAAAAGAGTGGTCTTTTATGATAAACAGTGGAATGTAAACACATGGACACAGTCTTTTTTGCATCCTAAATACCTAAAGATGAACTGAACTGTAGAAGCTGTGGACCTGATTCAATAAAGCTTTCCAAGGCTGGAGAGGATACACTTTCTTCAGTGAAACTGGGTGATCCGGCAACTCTGGAATGGATTTCTTCAGAGTCATTTGCTATTTGCTAGCAAATGTTTTTAATCTTGGACCAGATCCATTCCAGGTTCCACTTGTCACCATACTTTAGTTCCCTGTAACTTTTACCTATTATGGACTCACCATGCCATGTTCTACACTGTCTCTCTTTGTGGAAATAGCCTTTTTGTTAAAGGCACAGCTTGGCCTTCTTATGTCAAAGCTGCCATCATTAGATATCTGAAAACGGGTGTGGGGGAAAATTTAGGAATCAGAGATTCAGAAATCACAGGCTAAATTCAGAAGAAGGGAGATTTTTGCATATAAGTTTTCTCTCCAACACGTACTCAGGAAAACAGTGATCAGCACGTTAGCAACAATACCAAATGTAACTCCGAATCTCATGAAGCTATCAGTGAAAGGCCTCTGTGCCTTTTATTTCACACTACAGATATACAAAACACAGAGGATCCTATAGCTAAATGAAGTGTACTCTATAGGAACAGTTAACAATAGATGATCCATTTAAAATAGAATATCTTCACTTTTTGAATTCAGGTCAGCTTTGACTTTCATAATTTTAACATTTCACAGTGTATTGTTTATAAATATACCCTATAGTATTTTCCAAGAAAGTTCATTCGGAGAGACTGAGAAATGAATACCCTTCCCCAACATGACTGCAATGGAAAAATACCAAACAGTTTGCAGAGGGCATTGAAATAACCTATTTTCCAGTTGCAGCGACACAAAAATAAAACAAGAGGAGGGGTTTACATGACACCTGAAATGTGGTCATATTAGGAAATATAGACGATAAGAAAATAGATGTTTTATTTCAAATCAGTAAATCATTAGTAAGCACAAAAATAGGAAAAATGCTAAACACAAACAGAAAATGAGATGATGGCAGAAAGAACTGAAGAGGAGAAATTGTGCAGCATTAGAAATGAAAGATAATCAATATGGAGTTGCACAATGATGATATCCAGCAGGAAGACTGATGCACATTAAAGACAGTTAAAAGCATGAAGAAAGCAGAAAGGGAGGTGAACTCGTTGCTCTCACAGTGAAGCACATTAAAAAGAACTGAGAGGTGAAAGCAAGAAGGATGATAGGTTGGTGCATCAAATAACAAGAAAAGTTCTACGGAGCCAGATAAGAATCGTCTGGCATTCGAAAAAAGCACAAAAAAGAACAAACGGCAATACAAAAGAATCTTTGAATTATTTCTCAAAGGATAGGGTCCTTACTGTTGGCAACTGCATCAGCATAATTGTTATATGGTAAAACCTGAAGACCGCAAGGTGTACAATGAAAAAATAATTCCCATTCCATTTAATTTATGTGGGGAAATGAACGCTGAAGTATTGTTATGTTAATGAGAGAAAATTTCTCAGTATTGAAGCAGTTTTAATGAAATACACAACAGAGCCTGCAGTCTGAACTATTTCAATACAATGATGTGGGAAGACGCTTAATCCTTTTTTCACCCACTTCCAGTCTATATGTATTTGCCCTGACACAACTTAACTAGTGTAACAGTGCTTGACCTTTAACATGGCTTCTGTTCTGGACACAACTGGGAAACACCGTATAAATGTATTAGGCTGCAGAGGCCTATAAGGTATTTTAAATTAAAGCTGTGCATTAAAAAAAACCTATCCTGGAAATATGTTAACCCAGCCTTTCTCTAGTGTTTACCTCATAGGAACCTTTAAAATACTTTTCAGGTCTCAGGGAACCCGTTAAAATAATTTTATCAGGGGACATTGGGAAAATATCCAGTACGATATTGGTCAGTATGAAGAAAGTTGCCCCACAGTGGTGGTCCGATACCACCCTATAGGCAGCTAAAAAGATCATTAGTGGCATGCTTGTGGCTCTGCCAAGTGGCCTTAGGCCTGAAATATGCAAACACATCAGAAAGTGAGGTCAGTAAGTCACAACTCAAGGAACCTCAGTATACCTCTAAAGGAACCCTAGGCTTCCAGGGGTCCCTGGTTGAGAATGGCTGTGTTAACTTGTTAAAGTTTTTATGAGATACCAGTTAGTAGTTTTACATCTATTTTATAACTAAACTAAGAATATACAGTTAAAATACATTAATGTGCAGTGCTTAACCCAGAAATGTTTTTAAGCGGGGTGGGAAGAAATTGTAGGCGGGTGGCAGCCCTTGTATTGTGACCCCTGTGTGCAGCTCTGCCACACATCACAGCTAAGAGTTAGAGGTACCTATGTTAAAGGTGGGACCACACTCCAACTTCAGTCTTGCATGGTTTTACAGGCTTTTGACCTGCATGGAAATTGCATTCTTTGATTTCACTACAGACTGATAGCTTGTCATGGTGTGCATTAGAAGCTTCAGCAAATCAGGTAGAGCCTACCTTTTTCCCCCTGATTGGAGGAGATAAAGTATCATCTAGCCCTTTCCTTCCCAGCCAAACTGTTCCTGGCCCATACATTTTTTTCATTAGCTTTCTTGTTTTAATCATTGAGGCTCAGCAACACATGTAGGCAATACCCAGGGTGACCTTCATGCATATAGTCTGCCTTGGAAATTGCCACTCCTCCACACTGATATTTAACCATAAAGGCATTTTGATATTTGCAACTCCTCCCAGGAGACAACCCACTGCTATTCAGCCAGGACCAGCCAGTCAAAATCATATCAGGAGATCAATGGATTGCTGTATGACTTCAGAAGCATCTCAAAGTGATGTAATTGACACAAAACAAAATATTGTCAACACCGAAACATTGTACATCGAAAGATAACGATTTGGTTCAATTGACCATTATTAAATTGCTGACCCTTTTATTGTGTATTGGGTATAAAATGTCCTTATGCTTTGCTTTTGCATATCAATGGAAAACCTTGTCTTTAATGCCCCCTCCCAAACAGCATATATTCAACTTTTATCCGTTTCCTCCTCCACAGTTCACCAACCAGGAATGAGAAAAGACATTTCTAAATGCTGGAGCTTTATGCAAAGCTAAGGACATTTGTGATAGAATCTAGCCAATCACCAAGCACCAGTAAAGTTACCTGAAAAAAAAAATAAGCTCCATGCTCTTTGATACTTGAAATAGCCAGATATGTCTGCATTCCCAGAAGCTGAACAGAATGGTGGATGAAAGAAAGATAGGTAAATCTGTGCTGCTTGGGAGGGGGATACTTATGTGATCCTGTTTTTTTTGTCCTATATGGACAGAGGAAAAGCTCAGGGTTTGCAGTCTCAACGTTTATTAAAACAGACATGGCACTGGCTATGCATTTGCCTGTTATTTATTAAGTCTAAAAAACCATAGCAATGGAGTATTGTTAAGTCAGTTGGCCTCGATATAAGGTCAATCTGTGTGGTGTACAACTAATCAGTTTTCCACTCTTATTCTTTTAGTGAGAGAAATAACAGACTGTACTTCTTACAAAACTTTGATAAGTTAGCTATAAGTTAGTAATGTACTTGTAAATGTGTCAGGGTGCCATTAAAATCTAATAGCACCAAAACAAACATAAAATGCGTTAATATACATTGTGGTAACACACTGATAACATGTGCTTTTCCGCAATGCACAGGTGTTTATGGTCCTTTATTGTTTTACATTTTGAGCAGAGTGGTGAAAATTATAGAACAGAATTGATACTTAAAAATTCCAAGCATTCCAAATGTTACTTATTCTATTTGTATATTTTTGAAAAATGCATTTATAAAAACAGACTGTACCTGCTTGCCATATGAATCATGCACAGGAGAGATAATTCCTCCGATTACAATAAACTTTCCAGTCTTGTGCAGGTAATCTCGCGCTCTCTCTGTAAACAGTAATTAGATCATTATAAAAAAAAGAATATAACAAAAACTATTATTAGTATTCACATTTATTACACATTTAAATAATTAGCCATTGACAAAGAATAAGTTCTTTTTAAATATGTTCTGTGGGACAGTGTGGGTCCTAAAATTATTAAGCAATATAGCTCGGTGAACTACATTAGGAACTGAAGATGAATTACATTTACTTAAAAAGTGTGTAACTGCTAAAAAAACACTTCTCATGATATACTCATCGTGATATTCAGTTCTGACTTTGATGTCTGTGAATAGAAAATTGATCTTATTATCCATAACAATTTTTGAAATGAGTGAGAAGGAAATGTAAAATATATTGGTATCTACAACAAACATAGAAAGTACTTGATTCTCATAACAATAAAAGGCCTCTAGTGTTATATATAATTTGCAGATAGTCACAATCTATTGATAATACAAAACTGGACAGGAAATCCCTTGAATAAAACTTTTTATGATGAGACAAATGGATAATGTTTATGTTAGCTTATGCTAATAATAGATAATAGCGGATGATTCTTCAGCAAATACAATAAAAGAAAATGTAACCTAAACATAGCCCAATGCCTCACAAATTCAAACGTATAACATAATAAACTGAAAGTGCTATCAGAAAAAGATGATCATTGGATCGAGAGACCAAGGCATGTTTGATTTTTAGCTTGTGATTTGTTCTGCTTGGCTCTGCCTCCATTACCTACATAGCTTCTCTTCTTGCCAGTGAAACTGATCAACACCAAGATCAATACAAAGGCTTTAGGGGTTTTAGGGAGTTGATCCAAACTTAACTTTTAAGAAAATTTTGTTTTGTTTATTTTAGAAAATTAACAATTGTAGAAGCTCAGTTTCACATTGTTGTTGCAATTCCTGGTTGGTGGACTGAAGGAGGGAACTTTGTACAAAGCAGCAGAGATTCATAGAGTGATGGATGCATGATAAATGTTCCACTTGGGATACTGTTCAGAATGAACACTATTTTTGCTCAATCACAAAAGTCTATGGTGCTGCAGATGGAAAAATAGTGCCGCTCATATGAGTTAAAGTGTTTGTGAAGGAATAGAACCTCTATCGGGTTTGTCTTACCGGTCACCTGAACAGAAAGTGGGAAATTCACAAGTTTTGTAGTTGTCACCAAAACAGAAGCTTATAATGTAATAAAGATTTTAACTCACTTAGAAAGCTTACTTCTTACTTCTTGTTTTGCCTGTTACAGGAAGCAAGGAATTATCTACCTATTGGGACACAGGCAGTAATAAATAACCTGGCAGGAGTTTAACCTTTCCTTACTAAGTTCAAAAACAAAAGAAAGTTTTATATACAGTTCAAGGGTTATACACCTGTATCTAACTATTAAAATTGTCCTCATATAGTAAAAGCATTACTTACAAGACCCAGAAGGTAAATACATGTATGTCATGGTAAAGACGGTCTCAGATACAAAGTGGTTGGAAAGGTTATAAATCGTTGCATTTTTATCACAACTTGACACTTGTCATGCTTTCCTCCTCTTTCTAGTGCTTTGGCCAACAAACAAAATAAAAGCAAGGCTGTCAGGATTTTTCAGCCAGCAAAATTCCTAACCACTAAGTTCAAACTTATTCCCATTGGAAGGATATGTGCTGACGTGGAAATCTTGACTGCTAGAAGGCATTCAGTTGTGGATTCAGGCTGCGTGAAACAGCAGCAATATGCTATAATGAGGCTGGCGTCAGACAGAAAGAACCTTCAGGCTGTTTCAGTACTAGTATTGTGGACAGCTCCCAGCTGAATACTATTAGCACCCATTAAAAAGTTTGCATTGAGTTGGTGTGCAGCTAATAACATGCAAAAAATATGCCATTTGTATCTAACAGCATGCTCTGAAGGGCAAAGGGTTTTCTGTATGTAGGTTTTTTAATGAAGATGTTTGAAAGTGGCAAGACATTGATTGTTTTGTCTACAGCATCCAACCATTTCTTCTTTCATTCATTCATTCACTTTCTGATAAAAGCAGCTATCTTGTTCATAGGGTGCCAATCACTGTGTATATGGGAAGGGGTGATTGTGGTCATCACAAAGGCTGGCATTAACATCATTTGATGCCCACTATAATACAAATGGCAGTAAAAAGGGATGGATTATGCGGTTACTGTACATTTAGTGAACAATGCATCTGAAACTAGTCTGACAATCAAACTGGTCTGAATTATTTAAAGAAACTGGAGGTGTTCCCAAAAGAAACTCTTTATACCCAGTATGTGATTTTCTAATACCTTGCTTCAAGAACTAAAAGCTGTTGGTATGCTCCTGACAGGTGAGCACTTTTTTTAGGTGGACTCCTTCCTTGCTGTTGTAGCGTTTACAAAATATGTACTGCTGAATACACAAATAAAAAAAGCTTGAAAATCACCACCATAATTAAAACTGAATAGGTATCATGTTAAATTATTACCATATGCTATCAGTGCGTATGTATGTTTGTAGGTGTATGTTTTTGATATATTATGTCAGGCTTTGCAAAGCACAGAACCATCACCATTCATATCAGGAGAAACATCAAAGGAGCTTACATTTATTATTGTTGTAGTGAACCATACAGGACCTATATAATAAAGTAAACGATGTGAACTTTCTGACTGTAGCACCTTCTAAATGGCATTAGTTCACTTATTGTTTTTACTTGTTATAGTAAACTGTTGTTACATTGAAACAAATGCATTTTCAGTGAGGGAAGGTTATGTAAAAGTAACTTTCAGAGGCAATTAACATCACATCCAGTATCAATGGTATGAATTTGTACATATAAGAGGGTGATGCCTCCCAAACTTTCTGCACAGATGCTCTGTGTGACTAAGGCAATGTTCAGACTGGCATTGAGGTTGCAGAGCAGTTACAGTTGCTTACCTGTGCCAGTGAATCGTTGCCTTTGAGGAGATGCTAAAAGTAGTGTCTACCCACGACAGCCCCATAGAATGATTGGGGACCACAGCAAGCTGTTTAGTAGGACTCCCTGCCACTCAATGACAAATCTGCATTTGATGGTTCAACGATGCGGTGTAAATGATTGAGTGGCAAGGAGCCAGCCACTGGAAACTGCATAGGATCGCCCAGTCCTGAGACAGGTCAGAAACTTTCCTTACTGTGGTAAATACAGGACAGTAGACTAAAAGCAGTAGCTTAGGCACAATAGACACTCAAGCAGGATCAATTACTGTACATGAGCCTGGTGTGGACATAATGATCAACCAACATTTTTCACCACTTAACACCCCTTCTATCAGCTTACAATGTATTTAAAACTTAACAATGAGTTTTACTAATTTGTTGGCTTTTGATCTATTAAATATAAAAATTCAAAGTGTTTTGTTAGCTCCATTCATATAAGAAAACATCTGTTGTTCCTGCCAGATATCTAGTGAGCTTGTAACTTCATGTGCACTCTGCTGCACTTATGAGCCCTGAACAGTTTACTTTTGTGACATACAGAACACCTCTACTATGTTATGGAGAACAGTAGTATGGGAGGTTGTTCTGTAGTTTCTGCACACTTCCTGTTTTAGAGTGACGATATTGCTTCTACCGTGTTTCCCCGAAAATAAGACACTGTCTTATAATTTTTTTTCTCCAAGAAATGCCCTAGGGCAGGGGTCAGCAACCTTTTGAGTCGAAAGAGCCAAAAATTACAATTTACAAAATTTCAAAGTTTTTAAAGAGCCGCAAATTTTTTTCTTGCCAACAAAAAAATAGTACTCGCATAAATAAAGTTTTTTGATAAAAAAAAACTAATCTATTTATTCATAAGAAAAAATATCTGTTTATTCATATATAAGTAATGTTTTTCACAACAAATTAGATAATATATATATATGGCATTATTAGATAATTACCTATTATTTAAGTAAAAAAATAAAACAAGTAAACATTTACTTACAACACTAAAGCTACGTGCACACGGCAGATTTTTATCGCCCGATAATCGGCATCGGCCAATTATCGGGCGAAAATCTTCCGTGTGTACAGTCGGTGTGTACAGTCGGTATGTACAGCATCGTTCATGCATCTTGCAGCCCCTTGTCGTTGGAAAGGATCGTGAAAGATCCTTTCCAACGACAAAAATTGCAAGTGTGTACGCAGCTTTACTTGTACTTCAATAAC